>NC_024321.1:285405-290796 GCF_000523025.1 Cynoglossus semilaevis
CCCCCCCCCCCCCCCCCATTCTTGCTGTCTCTTCTCCCTCCTCCTCACTCTCTCTCCCCTCCACCGCATTTCAGTCTATCTAGTTCGCTTTGGCCAAGGCTTTATGCACACGGCTGCATACGTGGGGATGTTATAAGGAACCACAGGGACCTTGTTGCGCCCCTAAACTGTTTCTACATTTCACTTTGGGCTAATAGGAATAAAGCGCCGACGCTCCGAATCCACGTATCACCGATGCTGCTCTGTGTCTCCGGAGAAAGCCGCATTCATTACATCTTCGGTTTTGGGTAAGTATCTCTGAGTTAATGGCAGCGTGTGTGTGTGTGTGTGTGCGTGCGTGTGTGTGTGTATACATATATGTATATGTGTGTGTGTTACCTTTACCATTATAATTGATCAAATGAAAGCAGCAGTTCTTTTACATTGATGAATGTGCCTATTCGGGGGATTATGTAGCTGTCTGACACATTTTTTTTAAGAACAAGCTTGGACATTTTTCTGATTAGGATGCAGAGATGCATCCTGGTACATCGACAAGATCATCACTGATGACATATGGTATGTTCTCCTGTATCACGGAATAATCCGCAAATATTGTCTTGACAAGTGATTAGAATGCCAAAGCAAATACCCTGACTTAAAGTAGTAATTAGATCCTTAGCATGGTGATTTCATGTTTTCTGAAGTAAATGTCTATAAATAATTAAATACTGGATTGAAGGAATAATCTGTATCAAACATGCATTTTGATGGTTTGCCTTTTTTTGCGTGCCTGTGTGTCTGTGTGTGTATTTGTGTTTTGTTATGTGAATGCTTGTGCATGCATCCCTTTTTTTCAAAGGTTGCTAAATGGTTTTCTGGGGGAGGATTTCTAACCAACGAGATGCTGCTTATTTTTCTGCTGGCAGCCTTTTTTTCCTGTTTCTCCGACACCCTCTCCTCCTCCCTCTCCTCCCCTTCCGTGACAGACGGATTCCCAACGGCAGACCCATCGGCCTCGTACTTAATGGCTGAAACCTGCAGTGCCTGTTCCTGCATGTCAGTGGAAAATGTGCTTTATGTCAACTGTGAGAAGATCACTGTGTATAGACCGACACAGCTCATTCCACCGTCGTCGTTCCTGTACCACCTTAACTTCCAGAATAACTTCTATATTGTACTCTACCCCAACTCCTTCCTGAACTTCACTCACGCTGTATCACTGCAGCTGGGAAACAATAAGCTGCAAAGCATTGAAGGTGGAGCATTTCAGGGGATGTCGGCATTGAAACAGCTGCATCTAAACAATAACGAACTGAAGGTTCTTCGTGCAGACACTTTTCAAGGAATTGAAAACTTGGAATACCTTCAGGCTGATTATAACCTGATTAAATATATTGAAAAGGGAACATTTAACAAACTGCACAAATTGAAAGTGCTGATTTTGAATGATAATCTTGTACAGGCACTGCCTGACAATATATTTCGCTTTGTCTCACTCACACATCTTGATATAAGAGGAAACCGGATTCAGAAGCTTCCCTATTTAGGAGTTCTGGAGCATATCGGGCGCATTGTAGAGCTACAGCTGGATGATAACCCATGGAACTGTACCTGTGATTTAGCGCCGCTCAAGTCATGGCTTGAAAACATGCCCTATAACATATTTATTGGTGAGGCCATATGTGAAACACCGAGTGATTTGTACGGGAGGCTGCTTAAAGAAACCAGCAAACAGGAACTTTGTCCTATGGGAACAGGTAGCGACTTTGATGTGAAAATGCCACCAGCAGATAATGGACAGTCACCTTCGATCACATCACCAACCAGTGTGGCTCCTTTTGCCACAAAAGCACCAAAAATGACAGACTCGTCTAAGATTTATGGGAATGGTATCATTGCAGGGTTGCCCCCTTACGGAAGAAACAGTCAGATTGTGTCCTTTCAGACAAGGATCCCTCCCTTGTGTCCACAGCCTTGCAGTTGCAAAGCCCATCCCTCGGACTTTGGCATAAGTGTCAGCTGTCAAGAGAGAAATATTAAAAGTCTTGCTGAACTTATTCCAAAACCACAGAATGCTAAGAAACTTCACCTCAGTGGGAATTACATCCATGACATAAGCTTGACTGATTTTCAGGGTTTTGAAGGCTTAGATTTGCTGCATCTAGGAAGTAATCAAATAGTAACAGTCCAAAAAGGTGTGTTTACTAATTTTACTAACCTAAGAAGATTGTATTTGAATGGAAACCAGCTTGAGCAGTTACACCCCGAGATGTTTTTGGGTCTCACAAACCTACAGTATCTCTATTTAGAATATAATGCTATAAAAGAAATCCTAGCAGGTTCATTTGACCCCATGCCAAATCTGCAGTTGCTGTATCTGAACAATAACGTTTTAAGGAGTTTACCTGCCTATGTGTTTGCAGGTGTGCCTTTAGCCAGACTTAATTTAAAAAACAATCACTTCATGACGCTGCCAGTAAGTGGTGTATTAGATCAGCTGCAGTCACTGTCCCAGATAGACCTAGAGGGCAACCCATGGGAGTGCTCATGTGATCTTGTTGCCCTCAAACTCTGGCTAGAGAAGTTAAATGATGGACTAGCTGCCAAAGAGGTGAAGTGTGCCTCTCCAGTGCAGTTCTCCAACATTGAGCTACGCCACTTGAAAAACGAGATCTTATGTCCTAAACTTATTGCAAGGCCACCATTAATTCACACCAGGGCCACCCCTGTAATGACTTCAGTGTCATCTGCAGGAGTTGGCAAAGCTCCACCAGGAGGACCTGTGCCTCTTTCGATTATGATCCTTAGCATCCTTGTAGTGCTAATCCTTACTGTGTTCGTGGCCTTCTGCCTTTTAGTCTTTGTTCTGAGGCGGAACAAAAAGCCGGTGGGCAGACAGGAAGGGCTTGGAAATCGGGAGTGCAGCAATATGTCATTGCAACTTCGCCGTCACAGCCATAAATCTGGCAAGAAAGGTGCCATCCCAGGAGATGACTTGGGAGGTGAGACATTCATCCCTCAGACCATAGAGAATTTTGGCAAAAGTCACACCTGTGGGATTGGACGTTCCTCAGACATGGATGCTGGGTTCAAGTTCGCTGATTCTCAGAGACAAAAGATTATCTTCCGCAACAGCAGTGAAACGGAAAAAGAACCACTTGCCACCCTGGAGCAAAACAAACGTCTCAGCACCATTGATGAACTTGAGGAATTCCTCCCCAACAGAGAGTCTAGCATGTTCATTCAGAACTTCTTAGACAGCAAAAGGGAATTCAACAGTATAGGTATGCGCGGTTATGAAATCCGCTACCCAGAAAAAACACTGGATAAAAAGATGAAAAAATCATCACTGATAGGCGGAAACCATAGTAAAATTGTAGTGGAACATAGAAAAAGTGAGTACTACGAGCTTAAAGCCAAGCTCCAAGGAACACCTGATTACTTGCAGGTGCTTGAGGAGCAGACTGCACTCAGTAAAATATAGTTTCTTATATTTAATTTACTGCATTCAATACAAAAAAGTCGCACCCACAAGCAGGCATTTAAGCCCATATACTCTTCTTGAAGCTGTCCTTCACGTCTCCTCCTTCCCCTTCTGTGTATCAGCACACATACACATTAAAAAAAGTGCCTTTTGGAAAAACATTAATGACCAATGCAAAATGAGCCCACACTACCAAGCTATTACTAGAATAGCCAGGATGTTGTCCAAAGTAAAAGACTGGATTATTCATGCCACTGAAAATCAAAATCAAAATACATCACATACAAATGACATAACACACTGAAAGCAACCATTATTTTTACTTACCTTTCTATGGCCTTTGGTTTATTTTTTTCATAGAGTCATTTTTCCAAACTGAATCAAATGGTGGTGGAATACAATGCTCGACAATATACCTCGCCAAATTCAACTTTCATTGTATAAAGAAGAAGGAAAATGTGTCAAAGCTATTTTCTTTCGTGAAATTGCAGAATCATTACTCTTGGGAAAAGAGAAGACTCAATGAACCAGTGGATACAACTTTTGCTTGTTCAGTTTGCATGGGTACATGTCGGTTTTGGAGATGCTCTCTTGATTCAGCTGCAGGATCTCTGGATTATTCAACCAGAAGCAGGACATCTGCTTTTGCTGGGTGACTAAATGGCTTTTTGTTACAATTCATTGGAATTGGAGGCACCGTAGAACTCTTGAGTTGATCTTGGGACTTTTTTCTTTGTGTAAAAAGCCATGTCATATTAGATGTATTCTGAATGAAGTTGTATTTCTGTTCAAAAATTGCTACTTACAATTAATGTATGTTTTGGGTTAAGTTTTACTGCACAAACACTGTCACAGGACATTGTTTATGAAAAATCACAAACTCAAAATGAAAAGAAAAAAAAAAAAAAAAACAATCAAAAAAACTGCTTGCCATGTAAGCGTTACCTGAAAATTATTTTGTAAGTCTCAGATTATTTGTATATGTGAGGCTAGTTTGTAAATTGCAATGAAAGACAAACATTTACACACTTGTTACTGTACGATGGAACATGTAGACTGCAAGCCACAAATGTATTACAAACCTCTAATGTAATTCAGTAGGTGATCTGCTGCCTCTTGTTACCATCAAAATTCTTATAAAATGACCACATAGTTAATGTATTTTTCTATTCAGGTTTATTTAAAAAGTGAATGGTATAGAGTAATTATAAAAGAAATGTATACACAAGGACTGGATAGGGCATAAGCTATTTCTTTTCTAATTGTGTCAAACTTAAGAACAAGGCTTGATAGTCCGTGGTGTTCAAAGCAGTTATTTTTATTTCTTATATGTCCTGCAGTATCTTGAAATTTTATTTTTGTTGTTTTTACCATTATGCAACCAAAATAAATGTGCATTAAAATTTATTTAATCCTAGGGATAGAGAGGGGTTCAAGTGGGGGCTTTAAACAGATGTTAAATGGGAACATTAAAATTTATTTAATCCTAGGGATAGAGAGGGGTTCAAGTGGGGGCTTTAAACAGATGTTAAAGGTGAAAAATGTTGGACACCCATATATATATATTTATATATATATGTATATATATATATATTTATATATATATATACATATATATACATATATATATGCATATATATATGTATATATGTATTATATGTATATATATATACATACATATATATATATATATATATCTTCAGTCTGCCATGTGCAGTGTCTGTCTTGATGGTTTCAAAGTGACTTTCTTTAATTTATTTAGATTGAATATTGTGAGGGCTGGTTCTTTTACCAAATTCTTTTATCAGTTTAACTTTATTTGAATCTTATTTATAAGTTAAAAATTTTAGTGTTCATTAACACAGTTCAGAATGTATCTTTGAAAATGTAATAAATACCATTTTCTACCAGTCATAAATCTCTAT
>NC_024321.1:291589-292210 GCF_000523025.1 Cynoglossus semilaevis
AACATGGGAAACACCCAGTCTCTGGGTGTAAAAACCACAGTAATGCATTATAGGATAAAGTAAATCAGTTGTGACATCAATAAATAAATATACTGTAAAACCAAATTTGGGCTGAAATGCAGTCTTTTTGTTTCTCTCTCCGTCACATCAGATTCTCCATGATTTACTAACAACACCTGAAAGACCTGAAAGTGTTAACCTTATCTATCTATCTATCTATCTATCTATCTATCTATCTATCTATCTATCTATCTATCTATCTATCTATCTATCTATCTAGTTACTGCAGTTGATCTGAAAAAAGAAGATATATATTTTTAAATGATTAAATTGTGAACTGTACCAACTACCAAATTGTCATTCATGAACAAATTATAAATAGATCTTCTGCATTTTTATACAGTCCTGAATAACAAATGTATGAGTTTGTGATGCAGCTTTTTTTTTTTATGTAGATGCACTGGGTATTCATATCTCATGTCAAAATTGTGCACTTTCCAAAGCAGCTTTTGTTAATTTAAATGAACGTTTTAAAGACCAGCACTTAATACTTACAGCAGCCTTTTTTTACTGTATTAAATGTTTGAACACTTTGATTAACATTATGATATTTACAGAATA
>NC_024321.1:292281-301662 GCF_000523025.1 Cynoglossus semilaevis
GTATGGTTAACCATATTTAAACACATACTAACTTTGTCATTGCAGTTGACATTTTGCAGTACACTGTAAACGTCAAATGTCGTCGGCTTTCATACTTATGCATGCATATCACTCTATGCAACACAAAATTGTGGCCCATTGTCAGTCAGTTCATCTGTTGGAGAATCAATTATTAACATGCTTGTATCAATCTCAGAACATTAGGCTATACCATTACTATACAGTTCTTTGTTGACAATATAAGAGGAACAACATTTGCAGAGGCCACCCTGATATAATGTCTGCCGTCTTCCTTTCTTTATTTCCACAAGTTGAGCAAATCTCTACCAAAAGAGTCTTTGTAGTAGTTCCTGAATTTATTTGGAGTTGCCAAATAGTTATGGCAAGTTGAGTTGACATTGATGTCAGTGATTAAAAAAAAGGTTGCTACATTACTTGGCAATTTCCTTTACTAGCCCTTTACCTCATGTATGGCAGGATGAGATAGGTTTGAAAACTAGTCTTGGACATTTAAGATATTTTACGCTAGTATACAATTCATTTCTGCCTCACTAAAGATGGTTTCATTTAACGTTCGCTGTCATGATGTCAAGAGAGTATAGATCATTTTTTTCAGTGGTCATCAAAGTGTTATTGAGTTAAAGACTCATTCCCATAATTCTTTAATTTACCACTGGAATTGCACCAGGTCATTTGCTTTGCCCAGTAAGCATTCAATGTATTCTAAGAACAGAATGGTGTTCCTGATCTTTCGAATGTTAAAATGCGGTCGAGAACGTATAGGTCCGAAATGAACTCAGTCAACTTATAACAGGATTAGTTAAACAAGGGTAAACACATGAACTGAATTTGTGGTGTGTTGTTACAAATGAGGCCTTAAGGTATGTAGCATTAGGTCTTTAAAAAAATGAAGGTCTACTCTACTTGGCCCTAGAGTGTGTGTAGTCCTTAGTAAGTTAATAAAATACTTTTCTGTAAAATATTTGTTGTAAAATCTAAAAGTATCAAAGTCTTAATATTAGATCGAGAAAAAAAATAAACGTTTTGTTCCTTACAGCTATAAAAATAAAACCATGCTACAATGCTAAATTGCCTGTAAAATACAAGCAATGGATGTCAAAAAACAATCTAGTCACTCTGACAGTTTATGTTTAATTATGAGATTTCGGTTCAACACCAGGGGTTTTATTTATGACATTTTAAGCTATTATTTGGACAGCGTCCTCGCAAACACCAACAATGTGCAGAGGTACTTTGCCCCATTAGTTTTGGGTGAGATAAGGTAACTATTTGAAGAGGGATAACAGAAAAATGACAATCCTCTGATTTCCCAAAAACTGCTTTATTGCACCTTTTGGGCTGCCATTTATACACATGTATTCTGAAAAGGCTACGTAATAAGATATGGTGTCACATATTTGTTAAAGACAGCCAGAGCCTAAGGGTGTGAACTGAAACTTCACATGTTTGATTTGGATGATAATGTCATCTTCATGTTGATGTGAAGAAGGATATGGGTGTGTAACGTCAGCCCCTGCAGACATGAAACTTGACTGTGTAAACTTAGAAAGTGCCAACAACATTTGTTTAATTTAAATCCAAAATTTTCCTGCATCATAACATGTTTTTCCTTGAGCTCAGTTTAAAAATGTGTCCTGACCTAAGAAAAAGATGAATACAGTTTTCTACACTTGGAGTGAATCACTTCATCAGTCATCAGTGTTATACATGGTTATTTAACATAGATGACTCTGGTGAATGTGGTAACTGGACTAGATGTTAACTCTTGATTGTGACAACTAACTTTCTTGCACAAATACACAAATACTGCATTTTACTTTATGTGTAAATGACTGCTGGTGTTGCCACAAAACTATCAAAATATACATATAATGAATAGGAATGAATTTAATAGGACAAATCTGTGTGAAATACGTCCAGTCATTGTGAATGAGTCATTTTTTTTTTGCACATCCATCAATCATTAGACCCTATATCTCAGCCCTTCATTTTACATGTGTGCATATCAAGAGACTGTGGATATTGATGACACCTTTTCTTTATAATAAATTAAGAAAATAGTAGCCTTTTTATCACTCCAAAGGCAGTAGCATACCGTGTTCCATGTTTTGGTGTTTGGCTTTAAAACAAGATAATTTATTTGTTCTTAATGTTTAAAGCTATTGTTATCTAACATTATAGTTGGTGGAAAAAGTGTATTTTTGTCCTTGTTGTAGGAAATTGGCCATGATTTCCTTATTAGAAATTAGAAGAGTGGCGCTTTGGCCCAGAGGCGATGTCTCTGTCATTGGTGTGGAACCCCAGGGTTCACCTCCTGGGCAAGTTCGAATCCCGATTAGGGCGGTTGGTACCTTCCAGTGGACTCACCACCCGCAGGAAGGTTTGGTACGGTGCAATGTGATTTGGGTGGCGACTGCTGCCCCCGCGACCCGGTAACGGATAAGCGGATGAAAATGGATGGATGGATGGATGGAAATTAGAAGATGAATTATTTCAAAGCTAAAAAAATAGACAAATTGTCTGTTTGATATTTAACATAAAATACATATATACATTTTCTTCTCTTTCTGTCTTGGTCACAAGCATGCTGGTCAAACTTTGTGTGTTGGATCATTCTGAATTCCATATTTATATTATTTTTGGCGACCGATGAGGGAGGAACATTTGGCACAGGATCAGTGCTAATTTCGCCGTATACGCTGCCAGCAGACAGAATAGGACATGAAGTATCACTGTCCTACAAATGAAGGTTGCCACTAGAAACGCAAATACAGACCTCATAGTCTGATGCGGAAGGACAAAAACTGGATGCGATCCCTGGCTGTATTTGGAAGTGTAGATAAAATGTCTTTTCTCTCCTTGTGTCAAAGTTCAGAAAAAGAGGTGCTTGGCTATGGTTTCCTTATTTTGTGGTATTGCATGAATAACACTCATGAAATTCAAAAGATGGAGGCACTACTGGAATGACCACGACTGTGGAATGTAATATGGAAATTCAGTCCATTCAGTCCATATGTTTTCATCTTTTTTCCACATCATGTTAAATTATGCGACATTTTATGTCAGTAAAAAAAAAAAAAAAAATCAAACCTTTCCTCGAATGCTTATTTATTAGAGAGTTATTGGATTTGTTTCTTATTCTCTCATTCTCTAATTGTGTTATTTTTAAGAATCTTCCTTTTGAGACAAAGGCCTTTTACTTTTTACTGCATTAACAAACCAGAGCAGGCCTGTCACATATTTTGTGATGTCAAATATTACATCCTGGTAAGCTCATGGTAGAAGGTGACAGGCAGAGGAACTTTCTAATAATTGGATGTTGTAAATTTTTGGAGTCTGGACTTAAATGTCAACCAACAATATGTAATTGCTTTGTCTACACTAAAATAGCCATTAATATTTCAGGCCATGTTACCAATGCATGGATGTGATTAAACAACCCACGGTGCAAATGGTGTACAAAATGTCATGATAGAAATTATGGATTCACTCTTCATTATCCAATATTATAAACGTTAAATGTTAAATGTTAGAGAGTTAACCTTAGATTCTTGCTATTGCCATCTACATGTGGAATTAACTAATATGTCGGACTGAAAAGGAAATAATGTGTGTTAATCTGTTCAGCATGAATTGTTTACTTCAAATAAGGCAAGTTCATAAGGTTTGTGTTCTAGGGGTTGCGTAACTTCTGATTTTTTTATTGTCAAGTCTAAAGCAATAAATGCCGAGTCAATGTTGACTACTTGAAGTCACGGATATTTCACTTTAAAAAGAAATCATAGAAAAGGTGCATAATGTGACTGTGCTGCCTTCAAAATGCACACTTAAGACACAGAATGTACGCAAAATAGCAAGTATGTCATAAAAACAGTTATGGCTGTTATACAGTATATGTAATGCCAAGTTGCAGCTGGTGAAACAAAAATATTCTAAGTGGGGCTGTGTCATGTTAATGCCAGTATTCAAAAGTTGAGGCATTCTGATGCAAAAAAGAAAAAACCATAAACAGTAGGTTGCACAAACACAAGGTTTGCAGATAAAACTGAACAACTAATAACTTTTGTTTATTTGACTGTTGACTGTCAGACCTGAAACCGCTTTAGGCGTAGGTGCACAGCTAAGCATATAAAACCACGTGCTACTACTGCAAATATCCACTCTTGTCACCAAGAGACTCTGCTGGGGCTACAAAAAAAAATTGCCCTTAAGCTGCTGACGCTGATGCACTACTGCACTGACTGGGCATTGTTCCTCGCACCCCAGAAGCTCCAAAGAGGTTAAGGGCAAGTTGAGCCAAGATGAGCTGAGAGCTATTTTCCCACATATTATGATGATTTATATGAGGGACGTCAAACATACGGCCAAAACCAGCCCACCAGGAGGTTCACTCTGGCCTGCTTGATCATTTTTTTATAGTAAAAAAAAATACACCTCTAATACACCTGTACTTCTTTGCATGAAAAGCAGTACATTACCTATATAATAATTACCTTATTATATAGGTAATTATGCTATGATTGGACTAGTCCATCTCACTTGACAACTAATTAGGCTCTATGCGGCCCCTGAACCAAAAATGAGTTTGACACCCCTGATTTATATTTTATATGTTATGGCGCTTTGGCGCTTTGGCCCAGAGACGCTGGGCGCTTTGGCGCTTTGGCCCAGAGACGCTGGGCGCTTTGGCGCTTTGGCCCAGAGACGCTGGGCGCTTTGGCGCTTTGGCCCAGAGACAATGTCTCTGTCACCTCCTGGGCAAGTTCGAATCCCGGTTAGGGCGGTTGGTACCTTCCAGTGGAGTCACCACCTGCAGGAAGGTTTAGGGGGTTGGTACGGTGCAGTGTGATTTGGGTGGAGACTGCTGCCCCCGCGACCCAGTAACGGATAAGCGGATGAAAATGGATGGATGGATGGATGGATGGATGGATGTTATGGTGCATTTTAAACAAAGTAAGTGAAACCAGCAAAGTGAAAGTGGTCTTTATGGGTCAGCCTTATTTCTTTTCTTCCATACCTCCTAATTGTTAAAAAAAAAAAAGGGCCGCTTGTAAAACAACTAAGGAAGAAAATGACATACAGGGAAGAGTGCACAGTCACAGTTTCAGTCAGTTTTTTTTTTTTTCTTTTTGCATGTAAAGCACATTCTGGGACAGCCTCACCAAGAATAAACCGAATGGCTAAGTTTGACAAAGCGGAGCATTCATCAATAGAGGTTAATTAGGTGGACAGACAAATTCCATCTAGCACACTCAATCTGTTCCTTTGTGTGACGTGTTCATAGATGATCAGCAGCTCATTGATGTCAAGCTTTAAACTTGTTGTTGAGCAGATAAGTAGACTAGTCGATTAGTATACCCCCCAGCATGTTCCTTCACTGCAATTAAACCTTTCACAGTTTATACTGTGCTGGTATATACAGTACATGACATAATCAGGCTTAGTCTATGATTAATACATCGCTCGCTCCGGGTGCATACCTGTTTCTGGTTTATTACAATGGTCCGCAAAACATCAGTGAAGGCAGGAAACAAATTCAGACAAGACTAGGATTTTCCAAGTTGGAACTTTAGGACACTCTTTACAGGACACATGATGAAAAGTCACTTTTATTTGTATGGCCCAGACTTCACAATTGTAAATGGAGATTGAGGTTAAACTTGAAATACAGTATGTCACAAAAGTGAGTACTCCCCTCACATTTCTGCAGCGATGTCATTATAATGTTTAATTGAACAACACTGAAGAAAACATCGCTTCGACACAATGAAAGGTAGTCTGTGTAAAGCTTATTTAGCAGTGTAAATTTATTTTTCCCCTCAAAAAAAACTCAAAATATAGCCATTAGTAGCTAAACCCCTGGGGGTGTACTCACTTTTGTGACATACTGTATCCTCATAAAAGCCATTTAACATGGACTAAATGGAGGTGTATGCAGTCAAAGGATATGTACAATGCAAACGTGTAAAAAACAAACATATGAATCGCAGCCTCGTGCAGTCATCAAGTCAAGACACTGGTGACGGCTGATAGTTGATAGATAAGCAGTCAGGCATCCGTATGTGTAATTTTTTTTTTTTTTTTGTCTGTCTGTGTCTGTGTGTGCACTCCACTCAAAACACCCACCCTTCCACATGCATGTTTTAGAGGCAGACGCTGCTGCAGCTATTTCTGCTCCATCATGCATCTGAGCAACAGCGGCTCACAGTAATAATTACATCACGTTGATCAGACTGACTATTTTGTGGAGAGTTCACAAAGCAGCTGTTTCAGCCTTTGTTCTCGATCGCGCTGCTTTAACTGAGTATAAACAAGAGTCACTGATGTACGTGTCAGAGGCAACCAGGCTTCGGCTCACACTAATGTGAGTGTGGGCCAAAGGAGATCGGGGGGGGGGGGGGGCAATTGGTGCTTAAGCGTGGCATGGAGTAACTGGCCCTAGTGTCAGTGTCAGCACACCGAACTTCTGTCTCAGTGTCCTCATACAAGCCTTGCATGACCCACATACCTCTCTGGCACTCCAGACTGTCTCATACAATACCAGTTTGACTGTAAAAAAAACGCAAAAAAACGCTCCTGACCTTCTCTGAACTTTTTATCAGCACTCTCAAAGGAGTATTTGTATCTTTAGTACATTTTCCTATACTAACATCGCATTGCAATTTTACGCAACAATTCTGCACATCATCCCTGTTCTTGAACATTTGTGTCAGTATGTAAAACAAAGGGGGCATTTTTTTAACTTTTAAACGTTTTCTTTTTCCCTGGGAATCATGTTCTGCGCAATAGAAATAGTCCTGAAGTTAAAGATTTGATCTGATCATTATTCAGACATTTAGTTGGTCTGGTTATGTGTTATTGGTTATGTGTTTTGTGTTTTGAGGGAAATCCTGTTTATAGTTTGGAGTAATGCCTATTATAATATGCTTATCAAAACTATAAACAGGATTTCACCTATGTATTCAATCACTGTGGGGTGGTATTTAAAGGGGGAACTGGGAGATGAGTTGAGTCTTGCTCTGACTGAGGTGGGTGGAAGATAGAATTGGTAGTAGCTTGTTACAACAACTTAGTGAGGCTTTGTTTATACTGGTGAATGTATTTATGTTTTTTTTGTGGTTCTTTCCTCTTTTTTTTTTCTTTAATCATCTGTTTGCATTTTTGAGCACTGTAAATAAACGTTCACTTTCCCAAAAAAAAAAAAAAAAGACATTTTTCCTGTTTAATTTGGGTGGATGTACTAAGTGAGGTCAGGTTTGGGATGTCTCTGTCTCACAGAGTAAAAGCATCTTCTCATTCTCCACGGTTGTGTAAAAAGCCCACTGTACTCTCGTTAACATTGCAATTCCTCCAAAGGCATGTCATCTGGACCAAACTTCATTCCACAATTCATCCTCCTCAAAGATGTCCTCACTTCCTCCATACTATCTCCCTGTACTTTATGATTAATCACCTGCCCTACATCTGTCCTTATCTCTCTACAGCTTTCCACCAGCTCCTCAAAATACTACTTCCATCTTCTTTTTTTGTACACTACTCTCACACTGTTCTTGCCAAATGTGAACTGCTAACTGTCCTTTTCACCTCCATCTCTCAGTTCAAATTTCCATACAAATTATCATAAAACCTTGTTTTTGTCTTAACCGCTGCTTTGTTTAAGATACCAATTTTTTTTTTTATTCACCTACAGTGTTTTCTTGAGACTTTAACCAAACAACACAGACTCCAAGGCTATGTGCCTTAATCCCTGTGATCAAAGCTTTTCTCTTTTTTCAAATAGGGTAGATCAATTCTTATATTCCTAAGTATTATCATACAAGTTTTTTTTTCTGTAAATGGCTGACAAAGTAAATGACAAAGTACAGCAAGTAGATATTTCACAACTGCTTTTATTTCTGACATCCAAATCATGGAGTTATCCATTTGTAAAAAAAAAAAAAAAAGTCAAGAAAAATATGCAGCAGTATAACCCAATTTTTTATTTTTTTTTGGCTTAACTGTTTTCAAATCTTGTAGGCAAGGTTTGAGAATGTATAAAAAACGGAATTTGAGTTTTTCTTTGACATTTACTACAATTTTATATTAACATTAGTGTATGCATTTATCAATGCATTTATCAATGCATTTATCATCCTGAACTTAAAATGCTGTAAACTTGTTTAGAAAAACAAGTAGAAGTTACATCACATTCTTCTAATTATGCTTAGAAGCTGCAAGGCTGAATATACGTAAGTAGGTCTGTTCTGAAGATGTTAAAGTGTCAACATGCATGCCCTTTAAAAGTGAGTCAAGGAGTTGTTTGCTTAAAGGCTGCATGGTATGTCCTGTCTCTGTCTATTTGCCTTCCCATTTAAAATGTCACACTGTTGGTGATGCAAGACACAGGTGTTTTTTTTTTCCTGATAATGAAAATAGTACGCAGTGCAGTCAGAGCTTTTAAATCTGTGTTTGATCGCTTACTTGCAGTTTGAGTTTTTATAGTGGTTCACTAAAGTTAGCTGTCGTGTTAATTAGGTTACACTACCCCTTTATGTTTAATATCTCTGTGAACTTGTGAGGGACAGTGTGGACACCTCATAGAAAAGGAGGCCAGCTGACTGGATAAGGTGGATAAAGGGTAAAAGAAATAGGCCTCATGATCAAATATTACATTTTGCAAGGCAGCTTTCATTGTCTATATACAAAACTGTCACACCACGTAGAAAAACAAATCAAAATAGATTATCAAAATATAAACACTAATACTGAGCACAGAAAAAAAAAGCCAAAAATAATCTATCGCAATCTGGCCTTACAGTGATCACTGCTTTTTTAGGTCACACCCAGTTTGTTCTCCTACGCTTCTAAATACACAGCAGGAGATACTGGACCATACCATTGCATGGGAAACAACAACTCAATCACCACCCAATTCATGACATATTGTGCATTTACATACGGATACAGCAACCTAGATTTTCCAGCGCCATGAGGAAACCTTGACAATTCTTTGACTGGATTGACCTTTTTCTGGGTGTGTTTGTTTTCCACTAAGTCCACATTTTTGTTTAAAGAGTCACAGAGAACTTCAAAAACAGAAGATGAGCATAACTGAAGCACAGAACTAACAAAGCAGGCACGCCAGATGCAGGACAAACTTAAGACCTTGAAGCAAAATCTAGATGAAATTTTTGGATTGCCTGAAGACATCGAAGGAAGCTCCATCACAGATTACTTAAACCAGCTTCAGAACACAATCATATAAAATATGTCAAAACAATGTTTCAAACTCTGAAAACATGTTATTTGTAAAACAAAAATAAAATAAATAATCTGAGGAGCCATTTGGGACCCGAAAGAGTCGGATTTTTTCAGTGAACC
>NC_024321.1:302099-305124 GCF_000523025.1 Cynoglossus semilaevis
ATTCATTGAAGCCACCCAATTTGCCAAGAACTCCTTCAGATATTGTTATTGAATACTGTTGATTTTAGTATATTTGTAATACTTCAAGTCATACATTATTGCTATAATTAGTAGGATAAAATAACAATTAAAGATAACTTTAACGAGACTGATCGTGTTATTAATTTGAGACTGGTTAATACCACCGAGTGCTCCTAAGCAGCACTCGAACCATTGCACCTACACTAAGGAGACTGTCTTACAGAAGGTTTGACAGAAGAAAGTGATACAAGGTGGCAACAAGAAAATCCAATTCAACCAAGGCAGAATCTATCTACCTATCTCAACATAAAGAACGGAGATGGGGATGCATTCTTAGACCCCAATCACGGAAATATGACATCACTGGGACTAACTGTGGTAAGACATGCATGACAACGCAAGGGATGCAGCGCAGGACATGAAAGCAACATGCGGAGGACAAATTACAAGAATACAAGAGAATTGTTAATATTTTATCTGTATGAAAAGCTAACGGATACAAATAAAATGAACCATGGTTAAAGAATATGCATCTAATGAAGCATAAATGAGACATTGCATTGAGTTAATTAATATCAAAGGGTTTCAGATATCACCGTGTGAGATACTACGCTAGCAACAGGATGAGAGACGAAAGGTTGGACTTCACTACAACATTGAAAAAAGAAAAACAACATTTTCTCGTACATTTTACTTAAATATTTGGGAAAGATTGGAAGCCCAGTTATATCAGACCACAACACATTATTTTTAAGAATAAATGTAAACATACAAAAGTAAAGAAACAATTTGGAGATTGAATGTAGGAATACTACACAAAGCAGTGGTGAAAGATTTCAAGGAAGGCATTAGCAATATATGGAGAAAATATTAATGGAGAAGTAGGCCCACACATAGTATAACAGGAAGTATAACAGCTACGGCCACATTAATAAAAATTAGCAAAGAAACATATTTGAATCACTCAGTAACATTGAGAGAACTAGAGCAACAATGCCAAAAGACAAATAACCCAAAATATATAAAATAATTAAGGGCACCAAAATGAAGATAACTAAATTACAAGTGGATTAATATAGAAAAAAATAAGAATACATATCAAAGCAAAACTACTATTTTGAAGTAGGGCAGGGGTCGGGATCCTATGGCCTGCGAGACAGATGTGACTCTTTTGATTACTTCATCTGGCTCTCAGATAAATCTCAGCTTAGCATTTCTTAATAAATAATTTCATTGATATTCAAGTAAAACATTACAGAAATTATAGTGTTAAAATAGTTGTGTATTTGCGGCAGCAGCGTACTCTCTTTGCATTGTCATCTTTTATTTCTGGCATGAAAAGTGAAAACAAAATAAGTCGATTTTGTATCAACACACACGGCTTGTGCTGAAAATATAAAATAAATAAAAGTACAGTTAATGATAAAATTAAAATATTAAAATAAATTAATGACGGACCTCCTAATATACTTTGCTCCCCCTCCCCCCTCTTGTGTCCTGTTTCGCCGTCACGTGAGAGACATGAAGCAAGTTGCTGGCTCAGGATCATCAGCACACGCACAAAGACAATACATAGAAGAATGGCAAAGAGGAAGAGGAGCGCCGTGTGGCTGTATTTTCAAGCGGAAAACAGCCAAATGTGGGATTTGTAAAATGCTCGTCAGGTGGAAACACTACCAGTTTATATAAACATAAAAAAAAACATACAAAAGAAAACATGGAGCTACAAGAACAGAGAAAGGAGAAGAGAAAATATATGATAATGTGGCGGGTATGCCTCTCACCCAGTAGGGTTATGGGTAAAGGGGTGTCTTCATTGCCCATGGAGTTTGGCGCTCAGCGCCATGTTGTTTGAACGGTTCCAGTTAGTGATGGGAAGAGCGACTCTTTTTACTGATTCGGATCTTTGACTCTCGAACAGTAAAATGAACGAGTCGTGAACGAATCTTGAATGAATCATTTCATTCGTTTTACAGCAGGTGGCGCTTTAGGCCTATTGTGACCGTTGTAAAGAAGGCTGCAGTTCTCCGACACAAAATGCTGAAAGCAACATGGTTTTCCTCCGCTGACAAAGTCTTCCGACACAAAATGCTGAAAGCAACATGATTTTCTTCCGCTGACAAAGTCTACAAAGTTTACAAAGTACACAAAATGCCATAAGCATGAAAACCTAAGAAAGACAACTACAAAAACACACTACAATGACTTGTGTCCTTCATCCTCCCTGTCATTGTTGTTTAATAATGACTAAGATGAATGAGAGCAAAAGAGGCCCAAGTTGTCTGTCACATGACAAATGAAACGAATCTGCGACAACAAAGCTTTGAATGAATTTACAAGAACAACTCCGCGAAAACAAATCTGTGACAACGAATCTTTGAACGACTCTGTGAGAGAGAATCTGTGCAGCCCAAAGAGTCTATCACAAATGACAATTCCTGGTAGAGGACAAGTGGATGTAAAATTCATTTTGACAATTAGTGAGACAATTAAAACAAAAAGTAACAATAACTTCCCTAAAATGTTTACACGGTGCATTTATTTCCAAAATGTGACATTAATCATAATTATTCATCATTATTATTTGTGTTGTTGTTGTCATTTTTATTAATATGTGGCAGAGTATAACACAATCAATATGTTGACATTATTTTTGAAGGATTTATTTAAAAACACACTTATAACACACAACAATATATACACAACACTGCACACATCTAAGGGACACAAATAACGTTAAAAAAGAATAAAGTTAAATAAGAATAAAGTTAAATATCAACATCTGTTGAAGTGGAAGGCCTGGTGTTTGCTACCCTCTCATCAAAGTCTTCCCAAAACATGGCCGCGGTGCTAGCAGCTGCAGCAGGATCTTGACCCTCCACCTCCTCAGTGTGACTGTGGTGAATGTGTGCTGCAGCAGCTGTGATCCTCTTCACAGTTTCATCTGCTGCCGTGTTGTTCACGAAGGCTTGCTTTTTGAACCTTGGGTCCAAACAAGTAGCAT
>NC_024321.1:306302-312109 GCF_000523025.1 Cynoglossus semilaevis
AGCTCACGGAGCTCTGCAGATGAAAAACCAGCCCTGGGACAATTGTACATACAGTATGCCGTACAGTATATAGCAATACAGCAGTAAATAACAACAACATAAAAACACAGATCCTAAAGCCTGAAACAGAAAGAAGAAAAATCAGGTCGGTGGAAAGAAGAAACTATAAGAAACTTTCTTGATGATCCTAGTTTCCTACTTCTACACTTGTTAGATGGAATTACTAAAATGACCGGTCACAAGGTTCACATAATAATATTGTGATGTAGAAGTTAGTAATATTAGTGCACCAAAGGCTCAAGACATACCAGGCTACGGCTAGATGTTCTTTCTTAGGTTGGCAAAGCTCTGGAGGGAGGTATGTGCATGTACATTTAGAGCAAAGTCTAAATGCATTGATAAGTGCCAGGGTGGAGATGACTGGATCCTTAATTCTAGCAAACTAATTCAACCACAGTTGTAGTCTGTTGGCTATTTTTATAGTTCCCCTCCCCTGACGTTACCGTTTTATTTTATACTTCAGGCCACTACGTTTAGCGGCAAGGAGCAGCCTGTGTGTATTGAGCCTAACGTTAATTCTATGCATAAATGGCTGTTTTAGTTTAGACTAATGTTGTCACTGACATAACAGAAACGGAAACCTCTCCTTAAACAGCACGTAATGCATATGATTTCTTAGCCTAAAACGCTGTTCAGATGCTAGTATTTTAACTTAAGAATTAAGAATTAATTAATTAAGAATTAAGGAGAAGACCACGTACACAAATAAGCTTGTATGTATCCTGTGGTATTCACAAAAAAAAAACATTGTTCAAGTTTAAACAAAGGTTTTGTGATGTTTCTTCACATTGCACATTCACAGTGCATTGTTTTGATCAACTTTGATGGTGCAGTGTGCAATAATATATTATAGGCCTACGTATACTGTAGTACAGTACAGTACATACAGTTACATATTTTCAGTTGTCATTTTCCTCAATTTGTTATTTTTAGTTGGTAAAAGGACAAGACCACATACGCAAATAAGTTTGTATGTATCCTGTGGTATTCACAAAATACATTGTTCAAGCTTAAAGCTTTTGTGATGTTTCTTCACATTGCACATGCGCAGTACATTGTTTTGATCAACTTTGATGGTGTAGTGTGCAATAACATATTATAGGCCTATAGTACAGTACAGTACAAACTTTAAATCCAAAACAACACAGCAATGCAGTATTATCTCGGATAGCGTCTAATATGAAAACTTTCATTTCAGCTATTTGAGACTTGAGACTTGACTTGGACTTGGGACGAAAGACTTGGGACTTGACTTGGCATTGCCCCGCAATGACTCGAGACTTGACTTGGACTCGCGCATAAAGACTTGAGACTTGACTTGGACTTGGAAAAAGTGACTTGTGAACATCTCTGGTGATTCGTGAGTTCAATATGAACAAATATTTCATATGACTCGGGAGTCACGAATCTTTCATGTGACTCGGGAGTCACGAGTCATATGAAAGATTCGTTCATTTTGAACGAATCAGTCGCGCACGACACATCATTAGTACCTGCGCCTCATAGTCATCATTCAACTGCCACATTGGTGACCCCGTAACATGTTTGCCCCGCCCCGCCACCCGCCCGGCGCAGCCGCTACGGTAACGCTGGTCGAGTTCTGGCAGAGCGACCCGGCATCGTGGTTTCAGCATGTGGAAGCGCATTTCCACCTATGAGGAATCGCCGCGGATGACTCCAGGTACTACTTGATGGTGGCGGCTCTGGACCAGCAGTCTACACGCCGTGTAATGCAGCTGCTACGGAACCCTCCGCATGATGGCAAATATGCTGAACTAAAAAAACTGTTGCTCCGGAGGTACAGCTTGACTTCATGGACAATATTCTGTCATTGCTCGGCTCAGATGACGGCGGTTTTCTGTTCCCGCACCTGTTCCTTCGACTGCTCCCGACTACGGTGCGCGCCGCTTTGGCCAACTCTCCGTGCCTCTTCGCCGGCGATCATCGCGGTTTGGCGGAAGAGGGCGATCGGGTCCTGCTGGCTACTGGACGTTTCTCAGTGCAGTTTCCACCCGAGGACAGCGCAGCAGGGTGCTATGTTTCTTCCACCGGCGTTTCGGCAACAAGGCTCGGCGCTGCACTTCTCCGTGCACATTCGCAGTGTCGGGAAACGCCGACGCCGGCACGCAGTAGCAGCGGTGGGTCCCCGGGAACAAGAGGAGCTGCTGTTTATATCAAGGGCAGCCTGGCCGCGTTTCCTGGTGGACTCTTGTTCGCAGAAGAGCCTCCTTACGCCTACACATCAAATCTTAATAAATACGTGCTCCTCAGTGTATTCAAAGTGGTAGCACATTACTATAGGCGTGAAATCGCTATAAATACGTGTTGCTGACTATATTTAGAATTGTAGCACATTACTATAGGCATGAAATCGTTATAGATACGTGCTTCTGACTCTTCAAATTGGTAGCACATTACTATAGGTTTGAAATCGCTATAAATACGTGCTTTGCACTGTATTTAGAGTGGTAGCACATTATTTGAGGCCAAAGAGAAAATCCCTGTTAATATACTGCTCAAAAAATAAAGGGAACACTAAAGTAACACATTATAGATATGAATGAATGAAATATTTTTAATAAATACTTTGTTCTTTCCATAGTTGAATGTGCTGACAACAAAATCACACAAAAATTATCAATGAAAATCAAATGTATCAAGCCACGGAGGTCTGGATTTGGAGTTATACTCAAAATTAAATTGGAAAAACACACTACAGGCTGATCCAACTTTGATGTAATGTCCTTTAAACAAGTCAAAATGAGGCTCAGTAGTGTGTGTGGCCTCCGCGTGCCTGTATGACCAGTGAACAGTGTACTTTTACAAATCAACGTCATGCTTCTTTGTTAACAATAAGGATACAGTTAAGAATCCATCACTAGAATTTTTGTTTAAAATATAAAGTTTGTGCTTATTATGTGCATGTACATTTAGAGCAAAGTCTAAATGCATTGATAAGTGCCAGGGTGGAGATGACTGGATCCTTAACTTCAATGAACCTTTTCAACATGTAGAATGTTGAATTCCACATCCTGCCTCAAACGTAGTTGCTCCTGGCCCATCTGTTGCTTTATGGCCTTGATGTAATGTCCTTTAAACAAGTCAGAATCAGGCTCAGTAGTGTGTGTGAAATTCACTGGAAAAAGAAAAAGAACGAAATTATCCATCTGGGACTCGACCTAAAAGACCAAGCTTTAAACCAAAAAGGAAATCAAGGAGGGACACTTACACACTTCCAAAATACAACAAGAAAGAGACTTACCATAATACGGAGCCACAACAAGATCATTCACAATTTGATGCTCATTGGCAAGAGCTGGAAGATCAAGGATATTATGTCAAATATGACCAGAGTCAACAATATGACCATTTTGACCAGTATGGCCATTATTCGGACCAGGATTACTATTATGACCAATTTGATCGTTATGACCAACGTGATCATTATGACCAGGATGACCGTTATGACAACTATGAAGACTTTGACCATTATGAAGAGTATGACCACTACAACAGACAGGAGTACTACGATGATCTTCATTATTATGAATATTAAGGAGGATGAGGACGAAGCCAATGTCACTCCTAACCTTTAAATTGTAAAAATTTTACTGGACTTAATTTGAAAAAAACATCTTGAAGTCATCATTAAAAACAAAGTGGTTCACGTTATACCTTTCATTTTTTATTATCGACAAACAAAACCGAAAAGAGTGACTATTACCACTTGGCCTGACGATGCCCTCCTCCAACTCCAGGGCTGTTTTGAACTGACACAGTGGGAGACTTTTCACCATGAGGACCTGGCCACATACACGGACACAGTATTGAGCTACATCAAGTACTGCATGGAGTTGGTTACTGTGGAAAAAACAATCCTGGTGTACCCCAACCAAAAACCGTGGATGACCAACCAGGTCCGCTCACTCCTTCGGGCCCGTGACGCAGCCTTCAGAACCGGTGACAGAGCACTCTACAGCACAGCTCGCACCAACCTGAAAAGAGGCATCAAGGCCGCCAAAACAGACTACAAGACAAAAATAGAAGGCCAACTTAATAACCCCCAGCAGGTGTGGCAGGGCTTTCAAGACATCACCAACTACAAAGGGCCCGCCTCGCCACCTGTGGACCCAGATGCAGCCCTGGCAGAGGAGCTCAACAGCTTCTTTGCCCGTTTTGAGTCCCAAGCCCAGCACCCCAAACCACCCCTCTCCCAAGCGCAACTCACACTAACACCCGACACCTCCCAACTCACCGTGGAGGTGAAAGATGTGAGAAATGTGTTCCGTGCCATCAACCCCAGAAAGGCCACAGGACCGGATGGAGTACCAGGGAAAGTACTCAAGGCATGTGCCTACCAGCTAGCCCCAGTTTTCACTGACATTTTCAATCTATCACTGGTACAAGCCAACATCCCAGCCTGCCTAAAATCGACCACCATCATCCCAGTACAGAAAAAGCCATCCACAAACAACAACCTCAATGACTTCCGCCCAATAGCGCTCACCCCAGTAATCACAAAATGTCTAGAAAGCCTGGTGCTGAGACACATCAAAGCCTGTCTCCCCCCAACCTTCGACCCGCACCAGTATGCATACAGACCAAACAGATCTACTGAGGATGCCATATCCACTGCTCTCCACTCTGCACTAAACCACCTGGAAAAAAAAGCGAGCTATGTCAGGATGCTCTTCATTGACTATAGCTCAGCTTTTAACACAATATTACCGGACATTCTAATCCCCAAACTGACCAACCTGGGGCTCCCACCCTCCACCTGCTCCTGGATTAAAAACTTCCTGGTCAATCGGCCCCAACATGTGAAGCTGGGGCCCCACCTCTCATCCACCCGAACACTCGTACTTTTTACTGTTTTGTTGATTTTTCTGAAAAAAATCTGATAAAACATTTTCTATTTAGAGTAGAGTAGAGTAGAGTAGGGCTTTATTCATCCCCCTTGGGGGAAACATACTAGTACATCATCACATGATGATCACAGATGGGGACGAGAAGGCCTACAGAGATGAGGTCGTCAGGCTCGAGAAGTGGAGCGCCTCCAACAACCTGGCGCTGAACATCACCAAGACCAGAGAACTCATCCTAGACTTCCGTCGGTCCAAAGCCGCCCCTGCCCCCCTGTACATAAATGGCAAAAGCGTAGAGCGAGTGGAGACCTTCAAGTTCCTCGGGGTCCACATCTCTGCCGACCTCTCCTGGTCAGCAAACACCACCGCTCTGGTCAAGAAGGCACAGCAGCGACTCCACTTCCTAAGGGTGCTCAGGAAGGAGCAACTGGACACGAACCTGCTGGTGACCTTTTATCGATCAGCCATCGAGAGCCTGCTGACCTACGCTGTGACAGTGTGGCACTCAAGCTGCACAGAGGCGGACAGAAAGAGACTGCAGAGAGTGATTAACTCAGCGCAGAAGATCACTGGTTGTCCTCTGCCTCCCCTATCCACCATCTACCACTCCCGCTGCCTCAGTAGAGCCAGAAATATCACCATGGACCATACTCACCCTGGCTCCCACCTTTTCAACCTGCTGCCCTCTGGTAGGCGCTACCGGGCCATACCTGCCAGAACCAATAGACTCAGGAACAGCTTTTTCCCTCGAGCTGTCTCCTTACTCAACTTCAGAACAAAATAAATAACATGATGCATGTTACATATTTTGCACTACTACGTCAGCATATTTACACTATTATATTGCACAACCATGTCAGCATCTTGCATATTTGCACTGTT
>NC_024321.1:313698-315172 GCF_000523025.1 Cynoglossus semilaevis
CCATCTGTGTGTTGTGGTCCATGGTGTGCACAGCCCACACATATTTGGATTTCTCCCTTGACCTGTTCCTCAGGAAGTTTCTATAACAGCATAAAAATTATCATCTTTTTAAACTTTTTTTTTCCTCTCTTGAAAAAATATATCTGTGCAAATTATTCTTTATATTACTGCCAGTTCTTCAGAATCTTCCTGTTGTAGGCAACCTCATTCCCCATTGGGTCAATTACAGTGAGGGACCTCTGCCATGTTCACAACCTTAAGTAAAGTAATTTCATTTTCCATATCAATAAACATGCTCTATAAGGGTAATAATGGTTACTCTACAGAGTCTTGTGCAGCCTGCCCAAGTTGTTCCAGCCAAGACTTCATTTTTATATATGTCCACATAAAAAAAGAGAAAATCCGTCAAAGTACTGAGTCATCAGAAATCAAACATTTTGGAAACAGACCACAAGAATCCAAAGTGCAGTAACATTCAAATGACACAGCCAAACACTCTCTGCTGGGAACTTCATCTGTAACAGATAATATAGAAATAGGTACGTTAATAAAGATGAGTTAGGACCTTACATCAAAAGAAATGACTTACCACTTAATAGGAAAATCACCTTATGGAGACTTTTAAACTGCCCATTAAAGAACAGGGAGCTTGCCACAATGGCACTGAGATAAAATATGGCTTCCTGATAAAATGATCAATATATTTGTTAGTGCAAAATACAGTACATCCATAGACCATGTCAAGTAACTTCTATTCAAAAGTAACACATACCTTGTGGGTGATAGGGTGTGTATCAGCCCACCTCCTCTGTTGAGTGTTGTTTTTTCCAGGTTGACAAAAATGGTTTATTTTATGCTTCTCTCAAGCCATCTGTCTTCCCTGGTCAAAATGTGAACATGAGTCCTGTCCAGAAGAAATTTCCCCCCCTGTGATTACTAAGAAGCATCATAGACAGAAGTTAAAAATGTTTATGTGCATTGCTATATAACTTTCAGCCCCAATTCATCCAATGTAAGATATTCTAGAATGAAAGATCAGTGACTTTTTTATATTAAATGTATATATTAAAAGTATTTCTCTCAGAGAAAAAGGCAACTCTGATAGTGCACCCTGATCGCCAGGCTATTCCTCAGAGTGTACCTGATCAGCTACGGGTCAGCTGCACTCGAGTGAGTGTGCGGGTGAACCTGGTACCTGGGATCTAACACTACTTCCACACACATCAACCTGTCTGATTCTTGCTTTACCTCCACCACATTTCTTGCATATTCTTCCTTTAGGATCACCCCTACTCTATTTCTCGTCCCATCTGAACCATGATAAAATAATAAAGGCCAAACAAAAGGCATATGAGTTGTATGAGAGTTTGGAAACAAAGGAAGGAGAAAAGGAGTTGTATAGATTGGCGAGACAGAGAAATCAAGCTGGGAAGGATGTGCAGCAGGTGAGGTTGATTAAGGACAGAGAGGGGAA
>NC_024321.1:316299-331457 GCF_000523025.1 Cynoglossus semilaevis
GGTGAGACCAGCCATGATGTATGGTTTAGAGACGGTAGCAATAGGCAGAAGACAGGAGGCGGAGCTGGAGGTAACAGAGTTAAAGATGCTAAGATTCTCTTGAGGAGTGACAAGAATGGACAGGATCAGGAATGAGGTCATTAGAGGGACAACACAGAGAGGAAGGTTTGGAGAAAAAGCTAGAGAAGCCAGATTGAGATGGTTTGGACCTGTGCAGAGGAGGGACAGTGGATACATTGGTAGAAGAATGTTAGAGATGGAGCTACCAGGTAGGAGAAAGAGAGGAAGGCCAGAGAGGAGATATATGGATGTAGTGAGGGAGGACATGCAGATAGTTGGAGTCAGAGTAGAAGATACAGAGAACAGGGAGAGATGGAAATCAATCAATCAATCATTTGCTGTGGCAACCCCTGAAAAAAAAGGACAAAGCCGAAAGAAAAAGAAGACTGAGGAAGATTAGAAAACACGCCGAAAAAGGTTCTTCAGGGGGCTACTCACTGCTGCCTCTGCTATTGGGTCTTTATTCTCCGTGGGCCTCTCTGCCGCTAACTCGGTCAGCCTGAGCACGGTGAAAAGAGAAATCAACATTCTCAAAGAGGAAATGCCAGAAATCCGAGATAAGCTATTCTACCAACAAGAAGGATTACTAAATTTAGGCAAAACCCTGGAGGGAATGATACTAACAGTCAATTTACACTCTGCATTAATCAATAACATTATGCATGCCATAAATAAGTTAACCGATATAGTCAAGAATGACATTTTGTATGTTAGAATAGTGAGAGATTTGAAGTAAGCAGCATTAATACCCTGAGTGGGGGTAAAATCCCACCATACCTAACACCATTGGAAATAGTAGATCATGTAATCAAATCCACTATGACTACAAATGTATACCCCTCGCAGGTACACCTAGCCTATAGTCTTGGCAGTGCTATTCCTATTTTTGTGAGATAGGATTCATTCTAAACTTGCCTATCATTAAAAAACACAATGTATATAGGTTCAAGTCCGTCCTTAATGTGGGCTTCTGGAAAAACAACATCCATGTCCACATACAGACACCACCCACAGTAGCATTCCAGGATGACAACCCTTCTACCTATTTCCTAACTTTAATATGTGTACTTCTACCAAAGATATCCACTGGGTCTGCCCAAGCAACCCTTTCATTAGAGACACAACAGATCACCTGTGTGGTTTAAAGACAAGAACCCCTGAACAAAAATGTGTAGGTCAAATGTGTATAGGGGACGAAGGAATGGAAACTAGAGTATAAAGAGCAGGTTGTTAACACTCCTGATATTGAGATTTTTATATCATATGACCAACATGACACAGTCACGAGGATGAAGATCCCAAATCAAACAGTATTCCTTAATGTTCCACAAGGAGCAACCATTCATGTGGAAGATATTACTCTCTATAAGATAATACTTTCCATCATCTCAGTACCGACAGGTATGACACAGAGATTGAGATGATGATGATGTTTTTCAAATTGATGATTTGGAGGTTCAGTCTTGGACCGACTGGAATCTCGATGTTCTCCCGGCCCCAATCCCGACAATGGCCTGATTCAGGACTGAACGTCAGTCTGATTGCTTTGGGTCTCCTCCTTAGTGGCATAACTGTTGCCATAGCATGTACGTTACGCAGGTATATAAAAACATAACACACAAAACTGGACAAGCTTGAGAACATTCCTAACCGCTTCAACAACAGCAGTGCACGATTTCTAGCTAAATCTCAAGCGGCTGTTACCTTCCCTGAAGACTAACTTTTCTTCTTACTTGTCTCTTTTACTTCCTTCTTTCTTTCACTCCCTTTCTTTGAGTGTGTTTTGTATTTAGAGAAATTATGAGTTGTTTAGTGTTACTCAATTTATAATATGTGCCCAAATGTTTATAGCCTGAATGTGCCCAAATGCTTATAGCCTAAATGTGGCCCAAATGCCCATGCCTTGAACTGTTTGTCAGGACTTCTGAGATTTTACAGGACTAAATGGATAATATGGATGATAATGGAGTATGAACTATGGACTTATGGACTGTACAACTTCATGATCTCAGGGTTACGACTCTGGCATACCCCTAAGACCTAAGGGGGGATATGTAGGTACATCCACAGCCCAGTTAAAACTCTGGGCTCTACTGACGTCATGTCCGGTGACCTCCGCAACCCTTAAAACTGGGGTTCAGCCCCGGTTTCGCCCTCTCTGACCCAGACTCCCAGGCACAAAGACATCACTTTACCTCTCCAGACGAAGAAGATCTAGCTTAAACTTCTATTCACCACAAGCTGCGGTGAAAAATTTCATAGCTAGAGAGTGTCTTATTTAACCTGAAACCAGTCAATAGGTTGTATTTCGAACATACGCTTGACCGTAACAGGCAGTAACCCAAAGAGGGATAAGAGCTGCTAGATTTTTCCAGATATCATCGTCGACGTCGGTCCATTCCAGGCACGAGATTTCCCTCGTAACGAATCTGTGGACTCAGGAAACCAACTAAGCTGCCGGGACCGTAACCTATACGTCCCCACCTCTACGAGGATCGAAAAGTTCGAAACGTATTCTGCTCTGGACAGCAGACACCTAAAAGTAAGGCTGGCATTTTGGGCACATCACTGTGTAACAGTTTATCACTGTGTAACGTTTTAACGTCAGGCGTTCAGCCTAGGCACGGGGAGTCTATACGTACATTTCATCAATGTGTAAAGTGAAAGTTGTACATTTATTTGCCGTCGCAATTCTCTCTTGTTGCACGTTTTTTTCTCTGCTCTTTTGTGTGTACGCTCTAACAGTTAACAAGGTTATTGATTGCATTCATAACCGGTTACTTTTATATGAGTTGATAAATTATTGGGGGTTAGGTAACTCTGACAAAGTCCTTTGTCTTGAGTAGACCACGCGGTACGATTCCCTTCCCTCACATACTTTGGTGATATCACGAGCCCTGTTTTATTGTACCTGAGTGTATTGCTGTGTCTGCACACACCCTTTTCACACCTCTGTGAGCGCGTGCAAGCTCCTCGTAACTCCGCACCGCCGGGTTACCTCCCCCTCTTTCTCTGCTTTCCTACTTTTCCTAGTCACGTTACGTCTCCCTTCTTCCCTCTTATACACACACACATGTACACACACACACACACAAAATACCTATACACACTATTGTGCCTTGTTTTGTCGCTGTGATCATTGTTTATGAGTTCTATCACCGTTATTAACTTAACAGTGTTGTATTAATAAATTTGATTACTTGTTAACTGTATGTGTCTGCATTGTCATTTTATTCATTTAAGCCACCCAATTTGCCAAGAACTCCAAAAATCCTTCAGATATTTAATTGTTATTAAATACTATTGATTGTAGTATACGTGTAATATTCCAAGTAATACATTATTGCTATATTAGTACGTTAACATAATAATTAAAGATAACTCTATAAAGATAACTCTATGTGCTCTATAAATAAAATTGAATTAAATTAAATTGAATGGATATGGATAAGATTGTGATGTGGATAAAATGTAACATAGAAATTTGAGTTAATTATTATATTTTTTTTATTTTTATTTTGTTTTATATATGCATTTGGGTGTAAGTATGTGTTATAAACACCCACGTGTTGAACGTATAAATATAAATCCCCCGAGACAGAAAACTGTGTCCTGGTCTGCCTCATTTGTAGACATCTCTTTCTACAATATAATTGGTGGCGGGTTGGCTTCTCCACTGGACTGGCTGTCCAACTTGCACACCAGGTAGAAACTTTTCCTCCTATTAATGCACATGCTTGTCCATTGCCGGCGTCCAGCCTCATCTGGTAAGCACTGAGGTCCTTGCCAAAATTGAACAAAAGGCAGTAGGGACGTTGCGCTCACCGGCTCGTTAGACTCATGCAGGAACAGCTGCTAAATTAATATAAACACTGTGCTTTCTACTTGAAATATAGAATTTGAAATATTGGATTAGGCAGCAGCTGTGAACACTGGCCAGAATGGGAAAGTCTCAGTAGGCTCGTGACTGTATACTGTATGTTGCAGCAGTGTCTGACTGGACAGAGTAAAGTATAAATTCTCAGTAGGCTCTGACTGTAGATTGCAGTAGTAGACTGTATATTGCAGTGAGTGTGTGAGCCAAATCGCCGAAACCCCCGGCAGTGTAAAAGTGATAAGAGATAAAAAAGGAAGGTTGGAATCGACGTATGGAAGACCCAATTATGCGTGCTTTAGTATGCAAAAGCTATGTAGGACACGCGTACATG
Source organism: Cynoglossus semilaevis (assembly GCF_000523025.1). Taxonomy (NCBI): domain Eukaryota; kingdom Metazoa; phylum Chordata; class Actinopteri; order Pleuronectiformes; family Cynoglossidae; genus Cynoglossus; species Cynoglossus semilaevis. The sequence continues at coordinate 320,568 of NC_024321.1, forward strand.
TTGACAGTACAAACTTAGGCTGATCACCTTTGGGACTACAGGGTCAAGCCCGGATTTTATGATAATACGTGAAAAGGAAATTCACTAGAATTTGAGCAAGACCTTCTGGAAAAGCCAAGGAAAAAGTGAGAGAAAACACACACATACGAGTAAAACAAAAACGCAGAGCTGGCAACTCAGATGTAAGGCTCACATAAAGGTTATTCCAGTCGGCAAAGGAGGTCATATAGGGGTCATATAGCTTATGCGCAATTGTATAACGACATATAAACTCATAATCACTATATACTGTATATATGCAACATGTAAAGCAACGTTGGTGACAAAAAGTGCTAAGTTTGTAACTCTGGGACACCCCAGAACGCGGTTGAAGTAGCTGGAGATTTAATATTTGGCTACTTTGTGAAAAAGGGTTGCAATTCGTGTTGGAAGAAACTATATCAAAAGTGTAAAATTTTGTGGTATAAGTCTTAAGAATAAATCTATTTGACTGGTCTCCCCGACTAATCTCTCTCTCTCTTTTTCTCTCTCCCTCTCTCTCTTCCCCTGAATCAACTGACTAGGACTTTGTGTTTGAATGAGTGCCTAAAGGTTCGTGTGTGAGTGTGGCATACATTTCTACAAAGCTGAAGATTTAAAGGTGAAGATTTGTTTTTTCTATGTCTGATATTTGTGGCTGATATTTGATTCTGATATCTGTTTTAACAAAGCTGAAGATTTAAAAGGGAAGAATTGTTTTTCTGTGTTCAAATAGTAAGCTTACAGGGTTCGGTGTAAGTAATAAGTTCATGATAGTGCATTAATTTCATTGTGCCTTTGAAACTGCATTATAACTAGGTTTGAAGACGATGTTGAAGTTGTGGCGCAGTAAGAAACGTTGTTGGGTGTGGTCAGCAAGAGGAACTGGTGCTGTGCACTAAATATTGAAAGAATCGCCATTTTAAAATTATAGTCGTGCAATACAATCGCAATTTTAAAACAAACGCCATTTTGAAATAAACGTTGCACAAATAAAAAATTCGGGAAAACACCACTCCCACTAGGAGGAGCTTAGGGGTGTGCCTTCAGGGGGTAAACATTAGCCGAAATAGCCTAGTAACTAGCCATTAGCAACTAGCCGAGGTAGCTTAGCAACTAGCAATTAGCTGCAGGCCTAAATAGCATAGTAGCAATTAAACTTAAGGAAAGTAGTGGTATTAACTAGCGCTTACTTAATTAGCACTAGTTAATTAGCATAGATTGGCATAGTATAATGAGCTTAAATAGTGCTAAGATACGTAGTATTAATGCTAAGCTAAATAGCATTAGCTGGCATAATATTAGCATTAGCATTCAAATTCCAGAAACTACAGATTTAGCATACGATAGCATAGCAAAACAAGCTAATTCAGCTCAGTTAGTGCTAAAACCAACATAGATAATAGGACAGCTGCTAAGTAATAAATGGGAAACATCAGTATAATATCACTATCTGAACACAACACAGTAACATAACAATGGCTGGACAACCCACTGAGATAACGGGTGCTAAATTCCCAGAATATATCAAAGAATAAAATTGTCTGAAAAATGGGCAAAATGTACAGCAAGCATGCCCATGCCCTGGCCTATGGATTGCACATTTGTTGTGGAGATGTGTGAGATCATGGAAATAATGATCAAAGATTACAAGCCAAAAGATAAAAGTAAGAAAAGATAAAGTAAAAGAGAGCCCGAGTTGAAAATTCTAAATTTGTTCAAAAACGAAGGCCATAAAGAAAGCTCGATAGACACTTCAGACTGATACCTTAGCCCAGGCGATCCATTAGCAGATAGTGGCGTTCCTCGCCCAGCGTTGCATCCCTGTCTTGGTGAATGTGTGTATGCCTTCTGTCATCCAATGCAGCTCGCAATTTAACTTTGAACGCCCTGTTTGTGGAAAAGGGTAGTGACCTAAGTTGGACTCAGGAAGGTACTTTTGTTGTTGTTCGCCCCTTCAGGGTCAGGCAGTTTTCACTATTTTTGTTCTGGATGGCCACAGAATTGTTGTTTTAACACTGTTCCGTGCGGAAGTGCAGATGTTGTTTTACAGCGAGAGTGTGTGTTTTGCCTGTATCAATACAAAAGGAGTTCTTTACCACAAAGAAATTGACAGCCATGTGTCTGAGTTATCCATCTGCATCACACCATACATCGACAATACAAAAACACAACGCAGATCCTCCAGGTGTTGGGAGGCACGACGCGACGTTGCGCGGATTTGGGTTACACAACCTACTGTAACAATTGTTGTTGAGCAACTTCTAATTGTGATAACAGAATAGAACAGAACGTCATTGTCGGCTCCCGGTGTGCTTCAGTTGTGTGCCATCATGTGTGATGCGTTGTGTGGTTTGGCTTTATAAAAGTTTGAGGTCAGCACAACCATAATTAATACATAAGGTGCATAAGGTTATAAGAAAAAAAAAGAGAAAAGAGAAAATTAAAGGATTTTAAGTGCGCCATATAGTCAGAAAAATACTGTATTTGGCTGGGCCAAAATCAAACCACAATTTTTAGCTGACAGGGTGATAGGAGATTTCTTTAACCAACCACAGCTAATGGCCAATGGCTGCTTCTTACGGCGGCATGTGAAAGCCTTGCTTTGGAGCATTTGTATTCTTTCACAGACTTGAGATTAGGAGAGAGAGGGCTCCGTTGCCATAAAGACATATGCTACTGAGGCATTTGGGTAATCCAAGCCATTTTCTTAACTGTGCATTAACCTACCTCTCCAGATGATTAGCATTGGACAGGGTGACCTCATATATAGAAATTGACTACATAAAGCAGGGCAGTAGTGTTGTTTCATAATTTCTAACTGTTGCCAGTGAGATGTAGTCTCACTGGCAACAGCTGTCCGTTCCTCCTTCCTGCTGTTTACTGTATGGTGTTAATCATTCTGATCACACTCACCTGTGTCTCTGTGATTAGTCTCACTCGTGTCATCTGGGGTCCATTTCTTAAAGCGGGCTTAGCACTAAATCAGAGTTAGTTAACTCCGTATTAGAGGGAACTCTGACTTTCCGGTTTCACAAAGCCAGCTAGACCATGACGCTGACTCGGTTGCTATGATCACATACGCTGTGGAGCAAACCTGCTCCGTAGCAGTTTTATGGTCCTTAAGTCTGAGTTAATGAGTTAGTCCGCAGTCATATGCAGGGCGTGGTTGTTTGTTGAGTAGCCTGCGGACATCGCAGCTGAGTTGCTTGATGCCAGGAAATAAATTGATGCCAGGAAAGAATCCTGAGACCACGACTACATAGTATAGTATATTAGCACTCCCCGAAAGTTTTAAGTGTTTCTGTTTTTCTTCGCAATCTATTACATAATTGAATTGAATTATCAGCCCACATTTCATTCGCTAAACCGATCGTAGTCGTGCTCTTGGTACAAGGTATTGAGCAAATACATTGCATCGCACTTCGTTTTTAACGAACGGTAGTTTCCTTATATAACGGTGATGCTGAAAACGTATTCGAGGCAACGATGTGCCAATGTGGGCGGAGCATTGCCGTTGCGCTAAAACGCACACTTTCACCAGAGTTGTGTCAAGAAAGGTGCAAGTTTGACATTGGTACTATCACTACTGCAACACATCAGCAAAGGGTCTTATGCATAAATAAAAACAGTTTTTAAATTAGTAGTTAACAGTAGTTAAATTATAATTTCGTACAGAAAACTGTCTTGTGTAATTTGAATGTCATTTGCCTAATAATCCAAAGACCACAGCAGAACTATTCAGACATATGAAGAGACAACTAATGTCTGGGAAGATGATCATACTGATTTATTATCTCCAATATGGTGCAGAAGTTATTCTTTCCTGTTTGTACTATATTTTTGTATTTGGTCTTAATTTGCTGCCAAGTTCTTTTTGTCCCTGTTGGGTTAAACCTGGCATTGTGACGCTGTTGCCCTTTTTATTTTACATCGTGGCATTATCGTTATAGGCATGCAACGGTATTTCTTGCTCCACTGGAGTGAAGCAAAAGGTGCAGGACATGACATGGTTCATGTGATCTGTACTCAATTGAGAGAGCCTTCATATGTAGTTGGGCACGAGTGCCACTCAGTCTTAACTCAACTCAGACTAGAGCTAATTGTAATCTGCTTTTGTGAAACCGGAAAGTCAGAGTTGGACGCTGTGGCATTAACTTGGTGTTTCTCTGTTTTTGTGGGATCATTGTACTGTTTTCTACTGTTCTGCTCGTAGGTCAGTTTGTGTGAGTCACTCCATGTGTTTGAAGTCCATGCATGCATGTTTGTGGAGAAGACCATGCCCTAAAGTGGATCATTTTGTTTCTTTGAGCTTTTGTTGTTTTTGCTTTTTGTAATAAACATGTTGCACCTGAAGAGAGTTTCCTTTGTGCTGCATTATGGTCCTGCCTGCTTCCTGCTGGCCCGAAGGCATTGACCAGGTCTACAAAGACCACATGCAAATCTTTCTTTCCTTCATGGCTGTTTGTATCGAGTGCTAAAATCTTTCCTACCTTATTCAATAAACTGATCTGGTGGAATTGGATGATTGAGGACTTTTATCTTTAGGAATCTGGATCCCCCTGCCCTTCGTCATGCCTTAGGTATGGTACCCTTTTCACATACCGTTTTAATGCAGTCTCAACTTCCCTCCATTAAGGAGGTCCAATGTCCAACTGATGCTCAGAGAGTTTCCTCACGAGTGCTTTAAGGGTACTGGTTTTCTCCATGTCAAAGACATACTTTAGGGATTTCTCTAGAAGGCAGTCCTTGTTCACTCATTCTGGTTCCCGCTTTTAAGACCTCATCCTCAGTTTTGCACCACGGGGTCATTGAATGTTTCGGCAGTTTTTCTCATTTCACCCTCACCCGAGGCTGGTCCACCGCAGGCTGTTCAGACCTAGGTGTGTGTCGTACTTTGATTAATAATATGCTGTCATATTAAAAATCAATTCATATCCTGATATTTTGAACAACCTATGTTCACAGTTATTAAGAAGCATCAAGGCAGACAAGAAAACCGTCATCAACTCGCTGGCTACTGCGGCAGAGGAGGCAGCTCAACGTGGCAACATGAAAGACCTTTACGACACCACCAGGAAGCTGTCTGGAAACTTTAGCAGACCAGAGAGGCATGTGAAGGACAAACAGGGAAACAGCATCATGGGAGAGGAAGGACAACGAGGAAGATGGATGGAACACATTGAAGAACTGTTAAAAAGACCAACCCCCCAGAACCTTCCAGAAATACCGCCTGCAGATGAGGACATAGACATAGGCTGTAATGAACCCAGCAAAGAGGAGATACGCACGACCATCAGACAACTGAAGAGTGGCAAGGCGGCAGGACCAGACAATATTCCTGCAGAGGTGCTGAAAACAGACGTAAATATAACAGTGGACTTTCTCCACCCACTTTTCAAGAAAATTTGGAAGAAGACAAGATTCCAAAAGAATGGAAGGAGGGCCACCTCATCAAACTACCTAAGAAAGGGGACCTCAGCAACTGCAACAACTACAGAGGAATTACTCTGCTATCCATTCCAAGCAAGGTTTTCAACAGAGTCATCCTCAACAGAATGAAAGACGCAGTAGACACAGCTACAGAACCAACATGTTGGCTTCCGAAAGGAATGATTGTGCACAGACCAGATCGCCACACTGAGAATAATCTTGTAGCAGTCCTTGGAATGGAACTCCCCTCTTTACGTCAATTTCATCGACTTCGAGAAGAGAGTAATCCATGGTCAACACCTCATAGACACCTTCCAAGTGAGAACAGGGGTGAGACAAGGATGGTTGCTGTCGCCGATACTGTTCCGGCTAGCAATGAACTGGGTGATGAAGACCTCAATGTCAGAACGGTGGAACGGAATACACTGGACACGGTGGAAATGGTTGGATGACCTGGATTTTGATGACGACCTCGCTCTACTTTCCCACACCCACCAGCAAATGCAAGACAAGACCACAGCAGTCGCAGAGACATCAGCACAGGTAGGCCTGAACATCCATAGAGGACCAAAACCTTGTGAGTCAATGTCAACAACCAAGCGCCCTTCAGACTTGAAGGAGATGCACTAGAAGAGGTGGATAATTTCACCTACCTCGGAAGCATCATCAATAAGCAGGAAGGGTTAGGGTTCGCTAACGTAAAGGCCAGAATAGGCAAAGCAAGAGCAGCTTCGTCAAGCTGAGGAACATCTGGAAGTCTGGAAACTACTCAGCCCACACCAAGATCAGACTCTTCAAAACCAACATGAAGTCAGTTTTGCTGTACAGAGCTGAAACCTGGAAGACCACATTGGCAACCATCAATAAGATCCAAACGTTCATCAACACCTGCTTACGACGAATTCTTTGCATCCACTGGCCCGAAACCATCAGCAATCAAGACCTTTGGCAGCGGCTCAAACAGCCGGTGGATGAAACAATCCTCCAGAGACGCTAGAGATGGCTTGGACATACTCTGCAAAGGCCGCCCTCCAACACCACAAGGCAAGTGCAAGGCAGGCCAAAAAATACCTGGTGACGTGACTTGGATGCCGACCGAAAGAAAACAGGCTACACTTGGGAACAGCTTGAGAGACTGGCACAGGACAGAGATGCCTGGAGGACCCTTGTAGGCGGCCTATGCCCCAGGAGGGGTAGCAGGCATAATTAATGGTCATAGTTATTGACTGCAACCCTATAGCAGGGTGGCAAAGTCAAATTCACAGGGGGGCAAAAATAAATACTGGGACGAGGTCACGGCCCAAACTAATGTGTGGTGGCTGCAGTGACGTGGGAGGTGGAGGAGCTTGTCCGGGATGCCCAGAGAAGGGATCCTGGTCCAGAGACATGCCCTCCAAAAAGGCTTTATGTTGCACAGGAGGTGGAGTCCCATGTGCTGGAGTGGGGCCATTTAAATAGTTTTTCTAAGACTGTATATGTTGTTCCATTGCCAAAACTGCACTTAGCTTCAGAGACTAAAGACCTCTTGGTCCTTAATGTGTTCAGTAGTGGTGGGTGGTTCGATCCAAATATCAATAGTATCAATACCAAGCTGGTATCGGATCGATACTAGTCTGGTGAGATCAATTCTTTACTTTGCTGCAGTTTTGGCAAAGAGAAAACAGTCAGGTCACCGAACTCGCAAATCCTGTGTCAGCACAGAGCAGGCACACTTTGCTGCCCCTCCCCCCTCTTGTGTTTAGATGTTGCGCCGTCACGTGACTTAGACGCGTATAGCAAACAAAGTTGCAGGCTCAGGTTCATCAGCACACGCACAGAGAAAATACTCTGTGGCTGTATTTTAAAGCTGAAAACAAGACAAGTGCAAAACGCGGGATTTGTAAAATGCTAGTCAGGTTTAGTGGAAACACTACCAATTTATATAAACATATAAAATAACATCCAAAAGAAAACGTGGAGCTACAAACACGGAGAGATTGGGAGATAAATCCCCCCACCCCCTGGCCCCACTGCAAGACCCCCAGCAGGGCAGTTAGTGAGTCACAGATGAAGTGGATTAAAAGCAAAAAAATGTTAATATCAAACTGTAAAAACCTTTGTTCTGCACAGACTAACTAAAAGCTTTGGGGGTTAAGTTGTGTCAGGTCTGTCAGTTTCCTGTTCCTGCTGTCTACTGTGTGGGGTAAACCGTGTTATCACACTCACCTGTGTCTCTGTAATTAGACTCACTTGTGTCACCTGGTGCTCTTTGTATATATACCTCTCTCCCTGACTCTGGTCAATGTTGTATCTGTTCCTAGTCTGTTCCAGTTCTCAGCTCTGCTCGGCTCTGCATATGCTTCTGTCCTGGTCTTTGGAAGTGATTTTTGTAAATTTTGATTTTGGAAATAAACTACTGTACCTGCACCAGTCCTGCATTTGGCTCCCGCCTGTTTCCTGCCATGTCGATGGCTCACCGTGACAAGTTGTTTATATATTATTTATATTTTCTGCAGTTGTTGTTTTTGAGAATTTTAATTTAATTCTTGTATTATAGATTCTCAAGAGTACTTGTTTGTTTTAATTTGTTTACTGGTTTGCGGCACTTTTTATTTATTTAATTAATTCATTTTATTTAATTATTTATTTAAAAATTTGATAATAAAGCATTTTCTATTATAAACTTTGTCCTAATTAGGAAACATCACAAAAAACACTTAAGGTCATGAAAATTAATTGAGACTTGAGAGCAATTCAATGACGCTTCCACCTTATTTATTGAAAAGTATCTATCGGTATCGGCGACACTGGCCCGTATTTATTTGGTATCGGATCAATACAAAAATATGCAGTATCGCACACCACTAGTGTTCAGGATCCATGGGATCCAGGTTTATATTGTTTCTCACTGAGGTCCACAGTTCTCTTCCCAGGTCTGGAAAGTTTTTTGTCAGGCCTTGGGAGCCAACGCCAGTCTTTACTCTGGGTACCATACCACTTGCAATCTAATAGACAATCAGAGAGAGCCAGATCTGGCCCCTGGGCCTGAGTTTGACAAATGTGTTCTACAACTTTAAAATGACACTTGTGTACTGGCACAGTTGTTTATGACCTCATCTGTGTTATCTTTACACAGATAAATTGATGGTTTATCTTGAAAAAAAGCAGTAGTAATAGAGAAGCGTGCTGAGTGGGGACGAATCATGTCTTATGGTCCATTTTTTGTAATTGGCCATGCACATATATGGTAATTTATCTTTAATCAAATAAGTGCTTTGTGTGTTTGATGCTGTGATTATCTGTTTTGGTATCTCGCCGTTTAGAAGATGTCTCCAAACCAAAGATTTTTTTTAAAATAAAAGCATGCTTGAACAACAATTTAAAATCTATTTCTGAGCTCTTTCACTCGAATTAGTCTGAAACGTGGGTCTAGTGTGTAAGCTGTACTGTTAAACAAATACATTTACAGCAGAGTACATTTTTCACTTTGGTTCTGCTTTGAACTTGTTTGAGTGTTTGCCTCTTTAGCCCTCCCTTTATCCCATGGATATAGGTGACCCGGTGGCTGATAATATGCCACCGGGATAACTGCTCAAAATGATGCATGTCATTCACAACAACAAATCTACTACCCACACATGCGCATGATGCATGCACACACACACACACACACTATAATCCACCGGGTCACCTATACCATTTAAACCATTTACTTTTGCAATATGTGCCATTCCAGTTATGTCCAATTCCATTACCTTCATTTAAGAAACACCGTGGGATCCACTTTCTTATGTCAGTAAATGAACAAAAGGGAGCCTGATGGAAGTTGCCAATGATGTGGAAATTGAATAAATTAAGCAGTATTCCCCTGATCAAAGCTTTATCAGATTAATAGGATTCTGTGTGAACCGATTGAATGTAATAAATCTGACAAAATGAAACTCCTTATCCCCTTGTCTTATCATTTATTTCACAGATGAATAATGGGGCAACCACTGTTTTACAATCACAATCCATTTTCCCCCAAAAGCAAAGTTTTGGAGTCTCTCGGCACACATGGAAGCAATGATTAACAGTAAGCACGTAGATTGAATAATGGGCTCTTCTCTTGCTTGCTTTTCAGAGACAAAGACAGATTTTTAATAAAACTAAAAAGCACTGACATTGCCTTTATCCATTATCGTTATATTTCTTGTCTGTTGAATTCCCATTTGTATGACGGGTATATTTTTTACTACTTAATATTGTCAACAAAAGTATGAACCCGCTGTATTTGTTCTGCTTTAAACGTATTTTTCTATGCTGATGTTCTATGCAGTTTAAACGTATTTTTCTATGCTGATGTTTTATGCAGATTTTTATTTTTTATTTTTTTTGCTAAATATGCTTTCTGACTGGCCCTAGTGAAAATATTTCATGTTTTGTTTGCTATTGATTGAAACTTTAATGAGCCACTGCAAAATCAATCAATGGATAGTTGGACATTCACTATGCTAGCCAATACTTTTAGCTTTTTATGTTTGTGATGCTTTTGGTTAATCTATCAATGCTTAAAAGATTAGGTCATGATTAGATCAAAGCAAGTTTAACTGACACTGCTCAAAGCATTTTAAGCACGCCAGAAACAAAATGAATAAACATTACAGAATCTGCACTCTGAGTGTTGACCTCCGATTTTAGAGCACTCACTCCTCTCCATTAAATATTTACTTTTAAATATAGAGCAAACCTTGATACATGTATGTACATACACTCTAAATACACTATATATATATATAATATGTTATAACTTAATGTCTATTGTTTTAATGCCTAACATTAATGTCTAAATGCCCCTGAGTTCTCGCCCCAAACTATCAGCCCATAGCTATGGTATCCTTCCCCATTCACACCTCTTACCTTGTGACTTTACATTCTGCCCTCCTTAGGTTGTGTTCCACCACACCTCCATCCCCTCGCAACGACCCTCGATATGGGTATGCAGCCCCTTTGAGGGTAAATACCAGAATTTCCCAGTAGTTAGCCCAAAATGAAGAAGCCTCTTGGATGAGAGGTGAAACGTCTTCAAAAAACCTACTTCGCCCGGTTGCCCTCGATGTAACTATTGGATTAAATGACCTGGATGACTGAGAACCTACACAGACATCCTCTTAAATTACGCGTTGTGTGCATCTTTGCATGTTACACTTTGAGAAGAATAAATAAGGGCACGAGATAGACAAGTGATAGAACCTGGAGGAAAGAAGGAAAGAAACAAGGAAAAAAAGAAAATTCGACAGCCACTACATAGTACTCACTGAAACCCCATAAATGTCATAAAGCATACAAATACCAAGCACGGTGTGAGATTGAAATGTAATAACAGACAGGCTCTCCTAATAACCTTCGCAAAACTCATAAGAACTGATCAAACACCATTGAAATTTTGTATAACACTTCCATAAATTATTGTAAGCGATG
>NC_024321.1:332517-338392 GCF_000523025.1 Cynoglossus semilaevis
CAGTGTTTAATGAAAGTATTCAGGATTTGGTGTTGACCAATTCATTTGGTTTGTTTGTTTTACACCAAACACTACTCCATTCAAACCAAATTCAAAATAGTTTATTTATTGTCTCTTTTTTTTTTAAACCAGCACTTTGTATTAAAGTCTAATGAATAATTCAATCAATAAAAACTAGATTTTTGTGTAATGTTTTGGATTATTTATTAAGACATAAACAGTGTACCGTGAAAGAGCAATGTTCTAATTACAAGACCTGGGTATGACTCTTTTAAAGGGTGACCTTGCTAAAGAGTTATGTGGTCTGGGAAATTAGCTTAAAGGAGAATATGTAGCTCTTGGGCTCCGTCTCTACTGGTGTTTTAAAAATACCCTGTATAAAGTTAACCTCTCCAACTTTATCTGTCTATTCTTTCACCCCTTTCCTCTCTGTATATTTCTCTCTCTCTCTCTCTCTCTCAGGCTTTTTATAAACCTGGTTCCCTTGGGAGATGTCTATGTTATTACATCAGTCCTGGTTTCCAAATGCCATTAATATCATTGATTTAGTCAGAATTTATTTCAATTAGAGCTAGACGCCATGGGACTTTTCCTCCTCCTCCTCTGTATTCCGCTGAAGTTCAAGTGAGCAAGAATGACATTGAACTGACATTAGAACACTGTTCAATTTACAAACCAGTTTATCTCGTCAAAAAAACGTACTTTCTGTACATTCTGTAAAAACTAAATAAACGTTATTTCACCTTTGATAACAGAGCAGACAGTTTACAGTAGGCAGTAAACTGAAAAAAGGTGTAAAAGTTCACTAATTTGGGGTATTGTGATCCGGAAAAAAAACAACAAAAAAACCTATAGAATCATACTTTAGGTTAGGAAAAGACCTGAACCTAAATTTTATGCAGATAAAACTGAATATGGAAGGTCTCTAATGTGAACAGTATTACCATTGCACATGCTAATGTGTTTACTGAGTGTAGTCTAGCCATGTTACAGAACATCTTTTAGAGGTGAAGGTGTTTGAACACCAAAGAATAGAATAGAATAGTCTTTATTGTCAGGGGTACAACAAAACTGAAGAGGCCTCTGCATTTTGAAGCGCTCCTTTCAGTTGATGGTGGCTATTACAGAGGGCTTTTAGCTATCACCGTTTTTCCTGGACACAACCCCTTTAACACTTGTGGGCAGTGGTGGGAGGGAGTGACAACTAAATACGACACACTTACTGGTAGCTCCAGCAGATTTTAAATATTAAAAAACTACATTGCAGCAAAATTACACAAATGAACTTTGGAAAATTACATATGATTGGACTAATAGCTTTTATTAATTTTTTTTTGCTGTTAATACTTCACGCACCGTACTGTACATACGTTTTTAGTTTTGCACTTTAATGTTTTGTCCCGTCTTGTCTACGCATGGGATTCGATTCCTTTCTGATGAAATTGACAATAAAGCTGACTTTGTCTTAAAAGATTATATTTCAAAGGAGGTGGCAGTTAATGTAGAGGTGTAAAGGGAAGTTACACATATCTCAACATGGATGAAGAAGCAGGTCAACATGAAGTCCTTGGGCTCGGCTACAGAGGCAAGAGTGAATAGTAACGATGTGCTAAAGGCTATAGCATCACTCCATCCCACCCTGATGAAGCGAAAAGATAGAGGCAGAGATTTAACATTTCAAATGATAATAAGCCCCCTCGTCACTCTATTGCAGGACTGCATTATTGTCATGCTTATGAAGACATAATAAAATAAAAAATGTCCATCAAAGACTTCAGGGCCAGCGGATACAGACGTTGAGGGACTTTTTCCCTGAAGTCATTAGATGCCGAGCTGCCTTTACCCGTGTCCAAATGATACTACGTGACAAATCTAGGGTTAAATTTGGTCATCTATATCCTACTTGGCGATAGGTGATACACAGCGGGTCAGATGTTACATTTCTCTTCTAAGAGAAGCACTGGGCAGGGCAGACCCAAGTGTAAAACACAGGAGAAAATGAACGATGTCAATATAGTGCAGTAAATGTGGGGAGCTCTTGGCGAGTGGTACAGTAAAGTTAAGAATCCAGAGCAGTGACAAGCAAAGTCCAAAAAATGCTTTTTCAAAATACACAAACCCTGTTCCCAGAGTACAGTGCAAATTAAACATCACACAGTCAATGGAAACGCAAGCCGGCATATAAATACTTGGTGCTCATGAGGACCCGTAAGGTGAGCCTAGCTTCAGCTCAATTCAGTGCCGCTGTGGAGAAAGACTGCAGGCTGACACCTATACTCACACACGCGTACCACCAAAAAATACAAACCAGAAAACACAAAGCCTTGGGACACCACATGAGAGGGGCTATTCACAGATCCAGAAGAAGCTCACAAACTCGTCATTTTGGACACAAATCCAACTGCTGTAAACATTGTACTTCAAATACAAACTGACAACTAGAACTTAAGGCGTACCAGAATACCAGAGTACCAGAGCTCACAGTGTCCGTTGAGAGTCTGTGTTTATATAAATATCACAATTGTTGTTGTTTAATGTTTTGTCCTGTCTTGTCTACGCATGGACGGTGGTGGAGGGAGTGACAACTAAATACGACACACTTACTGGTAGCTCCAGCAGATTTTAAATATTAAAAAACTACATTGCAGCAACATTACACGAATGAACTTTGGAAAATCACAAATAATTAGACTAACTGCTTTTATTACTGTTTTGTTGCTAATACCTGATCACACGCAACATACTGTACATAAGTGTTTAGTTTTGTCCTGTCTTGTCTACGCATGGGACAGTGAGAAACGAAATTTCGAAATTGAATACAACACACTTACCGGTAGCTCCAGCAGATTCGAAATACGACGCACTTACTGGTAGCTCTACATATTTTTCCCCACATATGGTGCTCTTGTTGCCTTTTCATAGTGTTGTTGTTCTTGTCTTTCATTCATTGCACAATCGACACTTTCCTCTTCTTCAACCCTGCAGTATATTGAACTCGTTCCCCTGTCACCTGTACTTGATCAGGGACACATGTTACACATTTCAGGTGTAACGTGTTGCAATGACCAAAAAGAACCTTGGGTCCTTGGGGTTGGGATGTGTAGAGGGGGCGGAAGTCAGGATCCAAAATGGCCACCTTGCTGCAAAGATCATGTGAGATGATCAAGGTTATGATGTATGTCCTATAGATATATTGTAAATGTTAGTGGCAGAAAAGTCCAGTTCATGCCTCTCCTTCCCCAGATAAAGATAGGAACTCACCCCAGGACCCTGCTACAGCCAGAGAAGAGGATTGTGGACCCAAGGCATCGGACAAATAAGTGAATTATGTTTTATTAATTTTAAATCCAAAAGCAGCAGGAAAATCTCTTATTCTGACTATTTTTTTTGACTGGCAAAAATTGTAATGCACATTGTTTGTCTCTGCTGGACATTTGCCAGAGCTGTGACCAGGGCTGAGAGGGGGCCCACCCAAGGGAAGCAGCCCCATACCAGACAGCTTAGGGCATCGGCCCCCACCGAGACAGCAAGGTCTACACTCACTGATGGCCAAGTGATTTGACTTCTTCTTTTGCATGGCATGGCCAGCATGGAAGCAGGTTCAGAAAAGAAATTAACTATTAAAGTAATTTGTGATTTGATAACTTTGTACACAATAAGCAATGGGTTGTGTGTTTTAACAACATAAAAGGGTTCACATATGTTTAGTCTATTCTCTCTAAAAATCAGTTACATATCTCTGAGCCAAGGTGCTTTAAAGCTGTTGTGAATGGGTGCAGCCGAGAGGTGCACTTCGATCAAGCAGGTTACTCGTCTGAAGTGTGATGTCGGAGGAAGCGGGGTAGTCGCCTAAAGGTTTGAAAGTGAGAGGTCAGACGAATAACCTGGCCCACTGGCTTAAACAAACTTAAAAAAGTTCTAATACGTTAGATGGAGAGCTGATCAGGGAACTGGTATCACTGTATAATAACCTGTTATGGGGTGCGATACTGTATATTTTGATATCGATCTGATACCAAGTAAATACGGGCCAGTATCGCCGATACCGATACCAATCTGATACTTTTCAATAAATAGGGTGGATGGATCACATTAATATCATATCATTAATTATCATAATTGCGAAATCTCAATACATTTTCATAGCCTTAAGTGTTTTTGTGATGTTTCCTTTTTATTATTAAATAGTTAAAACACAGGACAAAATTAGGACAACGTTTATAATTAAATAGAAAATGCCTTATTATCAACATTTTTTTCTCTCCTCCTCTCTCTGTTTTTGTAGCTCCATGTTTTCTTTTGGATGGTTTTTTATATGTTTATATAAATTGTTTCCACTATACCTGATTAGCATTTTACAAAGCGGTATGTGGTAATAACACCATTTTTTTAATGTACAGTGATATGTTTTATACTGGTATCTGCTGTAACTGAAATCCATTTGTGCTTCCACTGGTACACTGAAAACAATGCAAAAGTTAGATTATATCGTTTCATTAATATACCAGTTGCAAATTTTACTTTCGTTTGTTGTACAGATATGGTTGTTGTTTGGTTAAGGTGTGTGTGGAGGGGTGAGCTGTCCGGTCAAGTTTCAAAGAGGAATCAGACAGGAACGTCCTAATTCTGGACAATTGTACTCTTTAGCCATTGAACCTCTTCTTAACAAGTTGCAATCAAGACTCTCAGGAATTTTATCTACATATGTGGCACCAGCTTGTGTCCGTTTCTTGAAGCTGGCTCACTAAACACAGAGTTAATGCCACAGCTCTGGCTTCCGAAACACTAAACACAGAGTTAATGCCACAGCTGTGGCTTCTGAAGGTTGGTGTGTTAGGGACGTCAGGCCTGGACCCAAATGCAACGCACCGAGACAGAAAGTTCTTTTAAAGGTTTACCCAGGGTTCAGCACGTATAAACACACGTGACTTGGCAGTGCAAAGTCCTTCAACAAAAGGTGTCTCCACATGAAATAAAGGAAGTCTTTTAAATAATAAATAAGTATTTAGAATGATTATTAATAATGAACACAGTCTTAGAACAAAGAAAGTCTCCGCATGGAGCAATAAGTCTCTTTGATGAACGTGATCACTGCTTAAAGATCCCAGGGCCGAAGTAGCTACTTTGAACCTTCGTTCAGTTTCCAGAGGACATGCAGCCCTCGCGAACAGATTTACAAGTCTCTGATATTGACCTACAGACTGGGATGGAAGTGTATGGACTCTTGACATTTTTCCATGAAAATTAGCATTTCTTCCATTGAGTTACACATGTTTTGGTAGGTATATATTCAGTTTATTTCATTTGTGTGCATTGGAACTACACATAAAAATTGACATAAACTTCCTTAACATTTTATGAATTTTGTGTGACATTATATCAGAGTTGCTTTTTTCTCTGAGAGAAATAATTTAATAGAAAAAAGTCAGGTGAACACTATTGAGCTTTCATTCTAAAATATCTTTCATTAGAAGAATTGGGGCTTGACGTTATATAGCAATGCACTTAAACATCTTAAACTTTAGGTCATGATCAAGGTTAAGTTCTGTTAGGCAACACAGGGGGGCCAACTTCTCAGGACAGGACTCAGCTGTTCACATATACCTCAAGGACAAAACACACTCCTTCGAGGACAACAACCTTTGTCAACCTGGAAAAAACAGCACTTAACGGAGGAGGTGGGCTGAGGCACACCCTATCACCCAGAGGATATGTTTTACATTTGAATGGAAATTACTTGACATGGTCTATGGATGTACTGTACTTTTGCACTTACAAATATATTGATCATTTTATCAGGAAGCCATATTTTATCTCAATGCCGTTGTGGCCAGCTCCCTGTTCTTTAATGGGCAGTTTAAAAGTCTCCATAAGG
>NC_024321.1:338803-340961 GCF_000523025.1 Cynoglossus semilaevis
AATAATTTACACAGATACATTTTTTTCAATAGAGAAAAAAAGTTTTAAAACAATACTTTTAATGCTGTAATAGAAACTTCCTGAGGAAGGAATCCAAATATGTGTGGACAGTGCACACCATGGACCACAACACACAGATGGGTTTCAGCAGTTGTGGGGTTCTAGTGTTGGAGGTACTATTTTGCTACAAGTTTATGTTTATGTACTTTGAAGATTAATAGTATTTAATTGTAAAGATTATGTATCTAGAAGAATATGTCTTATATGTAGATATTGTACCAAATCAAGCACATAATTACATTCATATTTCATTTACAGTACGCTGAAGAATTCCTTCTGAGTGGAAACATATCTGATGTGCAGAGCACCTCAGTGGTAACTTGGCAGCTGGTGGATTCAAACCTGCAAACTTCCAGACCGGGAAGGGAAGAGGGCATATATGCCGTTATCAGGCTGCCCTCAGCAGGCGCCAAGCATGTGGTTTCTCTGGGTATCGGACCCAGGATTCGCTGCTCTCTGCTTTAGAGGCAGGCGTGCCTTTTGTTTGGCCTTGGCCACTTCCCTCTTCACCTCCCTTGTCCTCTCTTTGTACTCCAGTCTGTTCTCTTCTGTTTTGTTACTGTCCCATCTCTTCTTCGCTAATCTCTTTCTCTGCACACACTCCTGGACCTCTTTATTCCACTACCAGGTCTCTTTGTTCTCCTTTCTCTGCCCAGAGGACATACCTAGCACCTTCTTACCTGTCTCCCTAATCACTGTAGCTGTAATCTCCCAATCATCTGGGAATATCTCAACACAGCCCAGAGCTGCCCTTACTTCCTTCCTGAAGTCTTCACAACATTTCTCTTTCCTTAATTTCCACCACTTGATCTTCTGCTCTGTCTTCGCTGTCTTCCTTTTTTCACCTCAATCATCATCTTACACACTACCATCTGATGTTGTTTGGCTACACTCTCACCTGCCACCACCTTACAGTCTCTAATCTCCCTCAGATACCTCTTCTACATAGAATATAATCTATCTGTGTGGACCTGCCTCCACTCTTGTAAGTCACCCCGTGTTCCTCTTTCTTTTGGAAATATGTGTTTACCACAGCCATTTCCATTCTCTTTGCAAAATCTACCACTGATTGCCCTTCCAAATTTCTATTCCGAACACCAAACCTACCCATCACTTCCTCATCACCTCTGTTCCCTTCCCCTACATGACCATTTAGGTCTGCTCCAATCACCAGTCTCTCTCCCCTGGGGATGCCCCCTATCATCCAATCCAGCTCATTTCAGAACTTCACTTTTTCTTCCAACTCACAGCCCACCTGTGGGGCATAACTACTGACATTCATCAACACTCCTTCTATTTCTACCTTCACACACATCAACCTGTCTGACTCTTGTTTCACCTCCACTACATTTTTGCATAATCTTCCTTTAGGATCACCCCTACCACCCGAACCCGAATAAATAAATACATTCGCCCTCCTCTTCTTACCAGTACCCTGTACGTCAACAGCACTGTTGGCGGTTGTTGTTAACCCGACCTCGACCAAGCATGGTTCGGTACGTATCTCGGTATGGGGGTCACAGTTCGGTATGTTTTCGGTACGGGTTCAGTACAATGGGAAGAAAGCAACAAAAACTCACACATGTATAAGACTAACTTTTTTTAATTTATTTTGTACAAAGATTAACTGACTGCAAAACTAAAAACCTGTTATATAAGTAAAAAAATAGAATAAAACTTAAAACAAATGCATTAGGAGGGTTCTCATACATTCATTTTGTTCATACACAGATAACACACATAATTTCCTGTAGACATAAACTGAGGTAGTCAGGTAGCAACTGGCAACTTTGGTAACTTCATTATAAGAAACTAACATTCGTAACTAACATGTTGTATTACACAGTACAATGTAAACAGTGAACATACTCTCACATTAGCATAATTTCTATACTGGCATAAGTCAATACAGATAGTACCAAAAATGATTTAATTAAAAAAAAAAAAAGAAATGAGCTGATGTGCATACATGATGGGACACTGTAGCGTGGCTCAAGCACTTTCAATAAATTCTTGAAGCCGGGTTCCTCTACAATGGCATATTCAAGATTCAAAGCGTTTATTGTCATGTGTACAGTAAGGAAAGCAGGTTTCGCTA
>NC_024321.1:341012-341390 GCF_000523025.1 Cynoglossus semilaevis
ATAAAAATAACAAAATATACACAGGAATAAAATAACAAAATATACACATGAATCAACAGAAGTCTTTTCAGTATTTACAATGTGCAGTAGTTAACACTTGTAAAGTGCAGTAGTTAACACTTGTGGATGTGCAAATTTGGCATGTGCAAAAGTAATATTATTGTCCATTCCCGTTCAGGAGTCTGATGGCAGAAGGAAAGAAAGAGTTCTTGAGCTGGGATGTTTTGCATTTCAGACTCCTGTGTCTCCGTCCTGAAGGGAGGAGAGTGAACAGTCCAGGTTGGGGGTGGGTTGGGTCTTTTAGAATCAACGCAGTCCTCCTGAGAACTCTGCGCTGGTGGATGCACTGCAACGAGGGCAGGGGAGTTCCTATGATTT
>NC_024321.1:341487-347693 GCF_000523025.1 Cynoglossus semilaevis
CAATGTTATCCACACAAGTGCTGATGTACCCAGTCACAGAGTCCACATATTCTGACAGAAGAGTCCTCCAGAGTGGCTGCAGCTTTAAACACATCCCAGTCTGTGGTGGCAAAACAGTCCTGTAGTCTGCTCACATTCTCCGGTGTCCACAGTTTCACCGGTATTGAGACTGGATCTGACTGCTTGAGTCTCTGTCTGTAGGCTGGGTACAGGAACAGAGAGATGTGGTCTGAGGGTCCAAAGTGGGGGTGGGGGGCGGCTCTGTATGCAAGTGCACAATGAGTTGTAGATCCGATGGATCTACATCCACCCATCTATCCGCATATGGGCGCATAGATGTGGATATGTATATGCCAATTGCTTCCATTATCTTGTTGGCCATGTCTGACACCAAGAAGCTGATTAAAAACAGTGGGATTGAGTTGCTGCACACTCGTTTTTTTCTTCGGACCAGTGACAGATATATCGGGGAAATGCTGTCTTATGTGCATTAGCATATTCGATGTGTTCCCAGCTAAGTACCGCACCTCCGCGAAACATCTCCGACAAACATTCTTTGTCCTGTCCACTCTCGTGCCATCATCGTTATGTTGCACCGGGCAACCGAAGTGTTCCTTCACTGGTGATGTAAATGAGGTCGACGGCTCTTTCAACTCCACACTCTCACTGACACGCTCCATCACTTTTCTTCTTCGTTTGTTTATCTTCTTTTTATTCTGTAGGCTAATGGCTAATAGTTTCTGGCAGCTATTAGGCTCATAAGCTAACCTTTTTTTTTAATTGGCTACTCACTCAGACGTATTTACCGTGTGACTGCGTGCATGAACTATGATGCCCGTAGCGTGACACTGTGGGACGAATACATATACCATTACACCCCATGATGTTGTGTAGCCATAATAATGCCACTAAAGCCACAAACCCATGAAGCACAACTCAACCACAGCTGTGACATGATGTACAGTACATCAAAACTGTGTTGTTTGGATTTCGGGTGTGGGCGTACGCCTACTCGGACGGTGATTTGGCCGGATGGTGGAGGCATGCACCTGCCGGTACTTCCAATCAGGACGGAGAGAGTATTTAAGGTCCGTCCTGCCAGATTGTTGTACACTCAAAAGGTAGTGAGTTGAGGCTCTAATTCTATGTCGATTCAGAGAAACACGTGTGGGAGAAATGGTTTGGAGTCTCCTCATTTGCACTGGAGCACCTCTTCACCGTCGACGTTGTCACTGATTAAATCACTGTACTTTTGTAAATAAACTGTGTTGATTGACTTAAGATCGTGTCCAGCAATTGAGTCCTACTTACCGGGATTGGGAAACCGTAACAAAAACATCAATAATATGCTTCAGTTGAAATATTATTTTAAAAAAAAATGCATTTTATTCACCTAACTTAATGGTTAGTTGTACAAAAAATCCACCCTCTTCTCTTATGTTAAGATGAGTTCAATTACTCTGTTTACAGATTATCTGTGTTGCAGTCCTAAACAGTGTTGGGCACGTTACTTTTTTTTTACTACTATTACTTATTACTAATTACTAAGTAATTAGTTATAGTTACTAGTTACATCTCCCAAAAAGTTAGTAATTGAGTTACTCCACTATAAATGTAACTAGTTACCAGTGAAAGTAACTATTGCGTTACTTTTTTTTAGTTTAAAAATGTAGAGTAGAAAAGCAAAGACAGGTACCTGAACAGAGGTTTTAATTTATTGCACCTCAACAGACCACAACTGGTACAACTGTTTTCTTCTTCACAAAAGTAAACATTTTAACAATATAAAGTGCTTTAATTTGCTGTGGGGTAAATTAACTGAATCAAACTTCAGATAACTGGTGGACATACTGTACTTCAAGTATAAAGTAAACAGTTTAACAATGTGAGCTTAACAGTTATATCTTTTTTCACTGTGTACCCGTCTATGTTCTACCTCAAACATTCATTCAATGACTCTGAAATGGATTCAGACATCAAATTATCATGGTGAAAACAAAATTGATTGAGTTCTGATCCTAAGGTTTGAAGTCTGTGGAGTTTCTCTTATGCTCTTTTGCACAAAGTGCTTTAAACTCTCTAGTGTAAATTCAATAAATTGCACTTACACTAACACAAACACGAGAGGCACAGTATTGCCTGCCTCCCCTGCTGACTTTTCTCTGCACTTGCTTGTACGATCAGAAGGAACAATTCTCTCACACACATTACATTAAAGACATTACACAGACTGTAGAGAGTCATGCTGTAGAACAAATATTTCTGTAAAGTTCATATTGACGATATGCTGAGGAACAGAAACGGGCACGTGTCCTGCGACCCAGTTTGTATTGGATCGTGCAGTGAGATGTGACGCACAGTTCTCTACTGCCTCACCCATGATTTCTGCTCTGTATTAGATCACGCAATACTCAAATTCAGGGATTTTTACTTAATCAAATGTCAAAAATGTGTAGAGTCATACTGAAAATGCATCTTTAACACAGATTAGTGGAGAATATTAATATTTATTTGTTTTTATTTTTGTTTTTTATGTACTCCCTGCACGTCACTGATTGACAACGTAGCAGAAGCGTCTGCCGTCGAGATGTGCTTCATTAAATTGGAGTTGTTTACCTCGAACGTGGATAAACTCTTTGCTCTGGGACGTAATGTTCACTGAACATGTACATTTTTACCTTTTACCTCGACGAGGTTAAAGTAGTGCCTGTATTCGCCATCTCTGAAAGTTTGTGTGTGTGTGTGCTGCTGTTGTGTGCTGGGTTTTAGTTTATTTTATTTAACAATTTAATTAGATTATTTAGCTGTATATATATTTAAACTATTTATTTATACAATGCTCCTATTGCGGTAGTTGCATTCCAAGACCCACCGCGAAAAGAGAAAAAAAAAAACTCAAATTCACAGTGGGCCAAAATTAAAAACTGGGACAAAGTCGCGGGCCAAACTTAAAATGTATTGATGTTTTCCCTTCTCTTCGGATATGTAATGTAGAATTTATTTTATACAAAAACAAACCAAAGCTTAATATTATAAACACATGTGAAATGACATTAGAAATAAAACACACAGCAGTGGTATTTGTTTCATTATTACATCATATACATTATGTCTCTTTATCTGTAGCTTTTGGAGTTCATTCACCGCTTATGTACTGGCGGGCCAACTCTAGTACCCAATTAATATGTTCTCACGGGCCAAATATAATTACAGTGGAACCTCGAGATACGAGCATAATCCGTTCCAGGACCGAGCTCGTAACTCGTAATCCGTCCCGGCCCCTTTAAAAAACTCCCTTATTAGTGCTAATAACAATGGAAAAAACATGTTTTTAATTGCTATAGAGACATACACACAGAAAATTATAGTATATAAAGATTCCTGTGAAATAAAATACAATGTGTTTTTAATTATTCTTAAGTTCTTACCTTCGAGACAGACAATACAGTAGGGGCTAATGGTGGCATGTGCGGAAGAGGAGGAGGGAGCGAAGAGAGTTAGCCTGTACATAGACACTTGATTCCGTACCGTAACTTACAAGTACACTACGTAACTTACATAAATTAAGAATTAACTTAATGATTTGAAAGTCCCAAAGTGTATGAGGACTGCAGCTCCTTTTATTGAGAAAGTTACATAAGTGCTGAGCAGTTATTTTTCATTGCGTACATTCTTTTTGGGCAAAGCTCACCCGATTCACATAGATGATGAGGAGCAGACTGTATCCTTCACCGAAAACATTTCTTGAGTACGTGCAGAACATTTCCTGTGCAGAGCAGATTCTCCATGTTTCTTATAAGCAGTTTATGTTTTAACACACTTTGATAACTAAATAGAAATTCTATTTACAGTATGTCACTGTAGCAAATAAAAACATGTTGTTTTTTTTCCCATTGTTATTAGTACAAACCATGTTTTTTTTTCCATTGTTATTAGAACAAAATCGAGGGCTTGTCGTATCTCAGAATACTCGTATGTCAGGGCGCTCGTATCTTGAGGATCCAGATTAGTAGATGATGCTCGGTCCTGGAACGGATTATTCTCATATCTTGAGGTTCCACTGTACTACTAACCTACTACCATCATCTCTTTAGATTTTCTATTTTCTTTCGTCCTGGAACGGATTATTCTCATATCTTTCCATTATACTACTAACCTACTACCATCCTCTCTTTAGATTTTCTGATGGTATTTTATTTGATGTATTCATGTGTTATTCCTGTTGTTTTGGTGCAAAGACTGGATTTATGTTTAATCAAAATAAACGAGAATAGACGGCCTTGCCAACAAGCCAGGGATGGGTACCAGGTCATGGGTCATTTCGTACTAACCTGCACTAAACTATATTGATTTTATGTAAATTTGGTTAGAAATGTATTGAAAATAATTACCAGTGTCTCCTACTAACAACTCTCAAACTACAAACTTACAAACTAGAACACTGTATTTAATAAACAATAAGAGGATTATGCAGTGGCAGTCTTAATCATTTCATTTTTATGCACATCATATGCATTTTTCACACAGGAAGACAGTTCCTCTTCTGTCAACACAGGCAAAGCCAGCCGAAACCCAGCATTACATCTTCCCGCCTCATTTAGCTAAGGAGAGCCTCACGTACTTGTTTGGTTTTTTTTATTATTCCAAAGAATAACACAGTAGTAACTCGTGTCAACAGAGCGAAGCAAGTTGATGAATGGCAAGAAAAATGAATGGTATGTGTAAGTATAAAGCCTCTTGTGATAGGGTTAACACAGCGGTGCCCAATAAGTAGATCAGGATCTACCAGTAGCTCTCAAAGTGAGTGCTGGTAGATTGTTAACAATTACATTTAAAGAAACAAAAACAATTAAAAATGATAGATTTAATTCTATTTTAAGATGTTAATCACTAGGGCTAAAGTAAGGACCATATAAGTATTGAGTCAGACGGACTTGTGCCATACAACTACAGCCTATTCAAAGTAGTAAATATATATTTATATTTTTCAATGTAGGTAGATCACTTTACCCCGGTCATTTGAAAAGTAGCTCCCAAGCCGAAAAAGTGTGGACACCGCTGGGTTAACAGTAAAATTAGCTTCAGCCTTACACAGTCTCAGAATATGTTCACTTCTCTCTCCTTCATCCTCTTATTCTGGCTTTCAATTAGTCCAATCCATCTGTTCATTTCACTAGGGATCCCAAATTCAATCATGCTCCATAGTTTTTGTCAGTCTATCTAGTGAACAATGTCAGATTTACCAACTTTAAGATGTCTGGTCGGGAGGGGCTCAAATGGCGTGACATTGTCTCTAAATAGGTATATACTGCTTTGTAGCATACAAATCAAAATAAAGTCAAGCGGACTTTATTCAGGATTCCTGTACTAAGAGGAAAAAGATACTCTCTTCATGGAAATAAAGGGAAATTGCCAGTCTTATACGAATTTATACTGTGTAAAAATTCAAGGCCAAACTTTAATAGACTGACTACTTTCAAACATATATCAAGAAGAAATTTTTCCCATTTTTGCTAAAAATAAGGCCATTGTGATATGTTTACAATTTATTGATATTCGTAAATCTCTTTCTGTCTCTCTTCATATTTTAGAGCAAGTAGATTAGGATGATTTATGATACAGTGGTTGGTATTATACCTGCCAGCTGCAGATTCACTTCATCTATTTTACCCAAAACCACAGCAACACCAGCAATATTTTGTTGTAAATTGATCACGTCTTAATTTGTATATATATAGCATTCATCTCTTCAATCACTTGCCGGGTGCCAAGAGCGATGCCTCCATTTATTACATCCATCCATCATCTGCTTATCTGTTACCGGGTCGCACGGGCAGCAGCCTCTATGACCGCCACCCAAATCCCGGAGCACCGTACCAACCCCTCTGAACCTTTCTGCGGGTGGTAAGTCCACTGGAAGGTACCAACCGCCCTAACCGGGAACTTCTATTTCAGCTATCCTGATGGGGGCAAAGGGGAT
Source organism: Cynoglossus semilaevis (assembly GCF_000523025.1). Taxonomy (NCBI): domain Eukaryota; kingdom Metazoa; phylum Chordata; class Actinopteri; order Pleuronectiformes; family Cynoglossidae; genus Cynoglossus; species Cynoglossus semilaevis. The sequence goes on from NC_024321.1 coordinate 347,468, forward strand.
TCCTTCTCAAGGCTAGCCAAAAAAAAAAAAAAAACTGTATTGGCATTATATCATAATGGACACAAAATACAGTCTCTGTGTATGTAGTTTGTGTGATACACACTAACATGGGAATTTGAGTTTACACTATATTTATAATAAAGTAAAAAAAAAAAAGAAAAAAGATTTGCAGATCTGCACAATAAGATGGCTGGTCGTCCTTTTACTGACTGGCTCTCTTGTTACT
>NC_024321.1:347922-352531 GCF_000523025.1 Cynoglossus semilaevis
GCCCACTCGTCATCCTCTTCAGGGCTTTTCTAACTTCATCCTTTCTAACCTGATCTACCTCCTTCCTACTGGTCTCTGGTTCCTCGTTTCTACGTTCCCTTTCATTTTCCTCATTTAACAACTCCTTTAGAAGATTGAGGTGTCACTAAAGCACACTTTCCTCACTTGTAATCACAAGTGTGCAGTGAAGTGTGCTGAGAAGATGAAAGTAAGATAGTACATTCCTATCTCTGTCCTTAATCAACCTCACCTGCTGCACACCCTTACCTGCTTGATTTCTCTATCTCGCCAATCTATACAACTCCTTTTCTCCTTTCTTTGTGTCCAAACTCTCGTACAACTCCTCATATGCCTTTTGTCTGGCCTTGGCCACTTCCCTCTTCACCTCCCTTGTCCTCTCTTTGTACTCTAGTCTGTTCTCTTCTGTTCTGTCACTGTTCCATCTCTTCTTCGCTAATCTCTTTCTCTGCACTCTCCTGGACCTCATCATTTCCACCACCAGGTCTCTTTGTCCTCCTTTCTCTGCCCAGAGGACATACCTAGCACTTTCCCACCTGTTTCCCTAATCACTACACTCTTCCTGAGGCCTTCACAACATTTCTCTTTCCTTAATTTCCACCACTTGATCTTCTGCTCTGTCTTCACTCTCTTCCTTTTTGTCACCTCCATCGTCATCTTGCACACCACCATCCGATGTTGTTTGGCTACCCTCTCGCCTGCCACCACTTTACAGTCTCTAATCTCCCTCGGATTATCTCTCCTACACAGAATATAATTTATCTGTGTGGACCTGCCTCCACTCTTGTAAGAAAATCGTTTTAATGATTCGCATATTTGATTTGGCTAAAGGTTTTACACCGGATGCCCTTCCTGACGCAACCCTCACTATTTACCTGGGCTTGGGAGGGGTGTTTTGAAGTTTTTTCCTACCTATAGTTTTTTCCTACCCGAGTTTACTGCACATGCGTACATCGACTGGTAGCGGAAATTTATAGCGTAGTCTGAAGTTTCTTCCTACCTGAAGTTTCTTCCTACCCATTGCGGAAATTTATAGCCATATCTGACATTTGTGTTCAGGGTGGTAGCGTATACACATCAAATCTCAAAAAATACCAGCTTATCATTTAGTTCAGCTTGGTAACGCAAGTTCAGCATCGAAATCGCTATAAATACATGCTTCTCACTGTATTCAGAGTGGAAGTGAATTACTATAGACATGAAATTGCTATAAATACATGCTTCTCACTGTATTCAGATTGTTAGCACATTGTCTGAGGCTACACATAAAAATCCCAGTTAATATATCTGTTCTCTCAGGGTTTAGGGTAGCATTTTTATGTTCTTTACATTTACATTTACATCTGAAACCAGAGGGAATGTAAAAATGTTACCCAATGCAGCACATACTGTAAAAGAGAAAATAATCACGCTCAATCTAGGATTTTTGAGCAAACTGTTTTTTATCATTTTTATTTTTACAAAAGGTAACAGAAAGGGTCATAATATATATAGGAACAAAGGAATATATTATTTAGTTTACATGAGTTTTTTTTTTTTTTAGTGATTTTCCAGTAAGATACAGGCCATGTCCATTCACATATCTGATGTCCATTCGGAGTTGTCTGCACATCAGATGTTTCTCAAGAATTTTTTCAGTGTACTGTAAATGAATTATGAATGTAATTATGTGCTTGATTTGGAAAATTATCTATATAATAACACACATATTCCTCTAGATACATAATCTTTACAATTAAATATTATTAGCTTAATCTTCAAAGTCCATAAATATAAACTTGTAGCGAAATAGTAACTTCAACAATGGAACCTGCAGCTGAAATCCATCTGTGTGTTGTGGTCCATGGTATGCACTGTCCACACATATTTGGAGTCCTCCCTTCACCTGTTCTTTAGGAGGTTTCTATTACAGCATTAAAAGTATTATTTTAAAACTTCTCTCTTGAAAAAAATGTATCTATCCAAATATTACCGCCAGTTCCTCAGAATCTTCCTGTTGTTGGCATTCTCATTTCCTATTGGGTCAATTACAGTGAGCAACTTCTCTGCCATGTTCACAACCTTAAGTAAGGTAATTGCATATCAATAAACAGGCTGTATAAGGACTTCCTTTACCATGCTTAATGGTTACTCTACAGAGTCTTGCACAACCTGCTTAATTCATTGAAGCCGAGACATCATGTTTAAATCTGTCCATATAACAAAAGAGAACATCTGTCAAAGTACAGATGTACAAAGTACCTTTTGTTTCAAGTGGAGACTGCTTCAGTTTAAAAGACACTTGTATTTGTACCAGCTGAATCTACAGCAAACTTTTAAAAACACTTTTGTCTTGGTGTGTTGCAGCTTGTATTTGTACCAGCTGAATCTACAGTAAACACTTTTGTCTTGGTGTGTTGTATTTGGGTACAAAAGCCTGACAATCCTGACAGAAATGCAGATCGACCTAAGGCAGAGGCTAATTTTCCCACACAAGATCGCAGCAACCAACCTGCGCCCAGACATGGTCCTTTGGACAAAATCTTGCAGACGTGTCTTAATTGTTGTGTTGACAGTCCCATTGGAGGAAGCTGTCAATGAGGCATATTAAAGGAAAAGGCTGAGTTATGCCAACCTCGCAGCTGAAGCAGACTGAAAAGTGTTTGTGTGTCCAGTTGAGGTGGGATGCAGGGGCTTTCTAGCTACCATAAGACTACTGAAGCAGGTTGCAGTCAGAGGGCAAGCTCAGCGGAACACCACCAATAGACTTTCAGAAGCTGCTGTAAGAAGCAGTCATTGACTGTGGCTGAAGCAGAAAGAGACGGTATGGGCTGCTCATGGAGCAGTGAGGGTGTATTATAATTAGGGATGCACCAAATTTTCGGCCAAAAGACTTTTATCACTGAAACAACACGGCCGAAACAGGAAGTTATGCAGGCTTGTCTGAAAGCCAACATCTGTGGACGTATTTCATTATATCTGAGAAAGACCAACCAATAGTGATTTTCAAAATGTGTAATGCTGAAACTTCAGGAGGAGGCAAAAAAAGTACACCCATGAAGTCTGTCAAGACACGTTTCACTGAGATCCATTCGGATCCCCTGCACTCGTCGCTACTGTACTTGATCCGCATTATAAAGATCATTACTTGGATGCGGGATTAAAGCAGCGCGCATGACAAATGATCCGGGCTGAGATGGACACGGAGAACCCGCTTGGAGACGGAGAACTGCACAGTGGAGGAGAAGGAGAGCAGTGTGCCAGAGGGGCAGGCACCCTGATATGTTCTGTGAGATCCTGCAGGAGAATGCCTCAAATAATAGGTAGGCTATACTGTTCTGACTTTGTATGTGATTATCAGTTGATTTTATTTCTTTGCTAGACATTTGACAATTAATCATTTTGACAATTATTCATTTATTATTAATTTATGCAATCGCAGTGTCTTGATTTTATTGAGGTTTAGTACACAGTCATAGCCATGAATGCAATGGTACTAATAATTGGCATAATTGGTCTTTCGGTTTTCAGCCAAGAATTTTAATTTCGGTGCATCACTAATTGTAATAAAAGGCCGAAACATCGACTGACCCTGTGGTGCACAACTGGGGATGTGTCGTCTCTCTCCTTCCACTGGAGTGCGGTTAGAATATGCCCAGTAATAGTGCGTTTTTAAAGCAGGTCAACAATTTTTCATATTTAAATTTTAAAAACGCACAGCATAAAAATCACACTACATGCTGCGACAAATGTGTAGTGTGTATTTCAGTGTCAGGTCCTCTGAGGTACTTGAAACGCTAAATCAAATTTAATGTTGCATGCAACATTGCCAAAGAATTGCCATTCACCAAATTCAAATCATTAATTCTTCACATGAATAACAATGAATAAATGTCAACCTGGCGTACAGTTATGACGCCATAAACATAACTTACAGCATATGCATATGTACAATATATAAAACAATACAAAACAGCATAAGAAAATAAATGGTAATGTTAACAATGCAACCACTGCAATACAACTCTGAAGCAATAGGCTACACATGACATGCTAGTCTTCAGTGTCAGGGCAGTCGTCATCCTCCTTCTCCTCAATTTTCATTCAGAAAAAACATAAGCTGCATGGTATGATAATAATAATAATAATAATAATAATAATAATAATAATAATAATAATAATAATAATAATAATAATAATAATAATAATAATAATAATAATAATAATAATAATAATAATAATAATAATAATAATAATAATAATAATAATAATAATAATAATAATAATAATAATAATAATAATAATAATAATAATAATAATAATAATAATAATAATAATAATAATAATAATAATAATAATAATAATAATAATAATAATAACATGCATTTTATTTCATAGGTACATTTGTCTGCAGACTTACAGCCATGACCACATCAGTGTCAGGGCTCTTAATGATGACAGTTTTGTGCTCTTGTGCAGCATGCTGTGCATGCAAAAACACCCTTGTGTCACATTCTTCATGGTCAAACTGCAGGTGTTCAACAGCATGAACAGATTGTACAACCTCCATTACAGTTACACAGTGACATTGATCCCTATGTGTTATGTACAA
>NC_024321.1:352971-382104 GCF_000523025.1 Cynoglossus semilaevis
CCACATCAGTGTCAGGGCTCTTAATGATGACAGTTTTGTGCTCTTGTGCAGCATGCTGTGCATGCAAAAACACCCTTGTGTCACATTCTTCATGGTCAAACTGCAGGTGTTCAACAGCATGAACAGATTGTACAACCTCCATTACAGTTACACAGTGACATTGATCCCTATGTGTTATGTACAAGCTGAGGTTTTTGCCCAGTCCTGTAAGGTCTACATTACGATGTATTTGTCCTTTTTCTTGTATATTATGCACATGGCTGGAAGGATGGCGCCAGAGCTCCCGATGGGCAGGCCTGATGACGCCATAAACATAACTTACAGCATATACATACCACGGGGTCTTTCTGCCCGATGTTGATAAGATGGCCTCACTTCTTGAGCAGTCTTCCGTATCCTCTGTTCTCTCTCACACGCTCAAGGCACCTTTTCACTTTTGCAATTGCACTCTTGTCAATAAACCTCCGGTAGTATGTGGGATGAAAAGCAGCGTTCTCGGGAATGCTTTCAAACTCCAAATCCAGGCAGTGTTTGTAGTTTTCAGCTACAGTATGTATCGACATTTACCCCTCAACCAGAGCCACCGTTGTAGACTCTTTTTGTACGTATTCCACCGTGTGACTCTGAAATCCTACATTTTTTCGTGCTTCACAGAGGCTAAGTGCATATAGCACTGTTATATCCTGAAGATTTCGTTATTTTACTCATTTTTTGGTGAGTTTTCCTCGACTTCGGTACTGCTAGATGAAACTCCGCAGGCAGCCATCTTGCTTTTCTGTTTACCAAAAGCTGCTACCCTATTGGTGTAGTCCGGTCACGTGTCGACCGTGCCACCTCTCGTGCACCAAAATCTTATTGCACCCTGAACATTCTAGTTCTTTATAAAATGCCTCCTTATAAACAAACTTTTTGCTGTAAGTTTAACGTAATTCGTTCTTTTTTATGAAGTTGAGATCGTGTAATTCACAGACTTTGGAGCCAAATTCAATTTCTAAAACACTTTTCGTGCTTCACCTTACGGCCTATTTGGCCCATTCTGGTCATGCGCACACTTTGTCATCAGCGAGGAAGAACTTTTGGATTACCAAGGCAAATGCAGCTGTCAGAAAGGTGATCGCTGAATGCAGCTTCTGTAGATGCTACAAATGATGTAGCTCTGGAACAAAAGATGGCTGATCTTCCAGAGGTGCGGATTTAGCCAGACTTGCCTAGTAGACTACTTTGGTCCTGTGGAAGTAAAGAAAGGAAGAGGAACCTGCAAGCGGTATGGAGCCATATTTAACTGTCTAACCAGCAGAGCGGGCCATCTTGGGGTGGCAGCTTCCTTGGAAACAGATGCCTGCATCAACGCTCTTACAAGTAGAAGAGGGTAAGTGTCTCACCAGATTTCAGATAATGGCACCAAGTTCATTGAGGCAGACAGGGAACTGAGAGAAGCTGTAGCTGCACTCAACCATCAGCAGATTGAAGGAGTCCTCTCACAAGTTGGAATTTGTGGGAGTTTTAACCCACCAGCAGGTTTGCATCATGGTGGCGTGTGGGAGAGGATGATTCGCATGGTTAGAAGACTCCTTAGTTCTGTGCTACGTCACCAGACACTGGATGATGATGCTCTGCATTCAGTGTTCTGCAAAGCAGAAGCCACCTTGAATGACAGACCTCTTACCAAGTTTTTCGATGACCAAAATGATTTGGAACCTTTCACGACCAATCATCTGCTCTTGCTGAAGGGGAAACCAGCTATGCCACCAAGAGTCTTCGAACCTCATGACCTGTATGTCAGACGGAGATGGAGACAAGTGCAATACATTGCGGATTTGTTCTAGAAGAGATGGGTCCGTGAGTATTTGCCTTTGCTCCAAGATGGCATGAGAAGAAGAGAAGATTGAAAGTTGGAGACATAATGTTATCATGGATGCCTCTGCACCTCGTGGATCTTAGACACTTGCTGGGGTGCTTGAGGTATTTTCTGTTAGGCAGGGCCTGGAACGTTCTGTTAGATTGCAAACAAAATCTAATATAATTGAAAGACCTGTAACCAAACTCTGTTTATTACATGGGATATGATCATAAATGTGTCATTATAAGGTGCCGTAGACAAGGCTTGTAAAATGGCAGATTTGAGTTTGGGGCTTGGGCTAAGATAGCTTACCAGTTCGAGTTCTCAGTGACAAAGTTGTCAAGACAGACTCGGGGGATGACCGTATATCAGTGTCCACAGAAGCGAGGTACACAGAGTCGGAGAGAGTTCTAAGCATCTCAGGAGCACATCTATCAGGTAGACTTGAAAGTGTATCATCAGTAGTTACTGCCTGTGTACTTTTGATCACTTTAATTGTACTAAAGTGTTTTAGATCCGCTGTTAAGGGATCCCTCTTTAACTGCTTCTCACTGCTTCCCTTCTGCTCCCCTCCTGTTAAATCAGGCTATATAAAAAAAAAGTAAAAAAACAGTAAAAGCACTTGCAGCAGTGACCCCAAATGGATACCGTAAATTTACAGTAAATAACTGGATTACAGAACTACATACAATAACTGTAAAAATACAAAGCAGATTTTAGAGTCAAAATTACATAAAATATACAGCATATTATATTTGATAAATGTCCATCACTGTAAAATAACATGCATATCTGTATTTGGAAAATAATGATAATGAGGAAGTGACCCCACCCATTCTTTAGGATGCATTAAAAGCAGTGTTGAGAGGCAAAATAATAGCCATCTCTTCATATGAGAAGAAAACTAGGGAACAGAGACTAAATAAACTAGAAGAGGACTTGAAGTGGCTACAGAAAAAACATACAAAGTGTCTCAAAGATGATGACAAATGTATGATTATAAAACTAAAAAAAGAAATAGATGATATAAATATTCAGGAAAAAAGCTCCTTTTTACAATGCAAAAATATTACGAGACAGGTGGTAAATCAATGAAACATCTTTCATATAGGTTAAGAAAACAACAAGCGGATAGAAATATATATAAAATAAGAAACTCCACAACGAATGAAATAGAAACCAGGCTGGAGAAAATACAACAGTGCTTCCAAGAATACTACAAGCTATTATATTCCCAACCACAGACAGACAAACAATGAACGAACAAATTGATGAAATGTGAGAACTACCACCCTGTTAGTCTTGTAAATAATGACTATAAACTATTTACTTCCATATTATCCAAATGAATAGAATTAATATTACCAGTATTAATACATGAGGACCAGACCGATGTTATCAGGCAGAGACAGAGCCAAGATAACATCAAGAAAACATTGTGCGTTATGATACAAGTTACACAACAAACACTGGAGGCATTGGTATTGAGTTTAAATACAGAAAAAAACATTTGATTCAGTGAGATGGTTATTCCTATATTAAGTACTTTCAAAATTTGGCTTCTATACAACTATAATTGATACTTTTGCAACACTATATAACAGACCAACTGCTAGAATTAAAATCAACGGAGACTTGACCAATTCCTTCATTTTGGAAAGAGGAACAAGACAGTGGTGTTGCGTGTCACCGCTCCTCTTCGCCTTGTTGGTAGAACCAATGAGTCAACTAATTAGACAGAGAACTGATAATAATGATATCTGTGGAGCAAAAACTGGCCCTATTTACTGACGATTTATTGATAAGTATACCACAACCTAATCAGACACGTCAAAATGAAGAATGAAATTACTAGGAATTTGGCTTAATTTCAGGTTATAAAATTAATATTAATAAAACTCAAGTATTAACATTTAATTATGACCCTCCAGCTTCAATTAAGACCATGTACAATTGGAATTGGGATACTGAGTCCATTAAATATTTGGGCAGCTCATTGCCCAGGGACCTCACAAGGTTGTATCAACTACAACTCGTTAAATTCAACACTAAAAACTGACATAAAAAGATGGATCGTCATTCCCTTTTTGAGTTTAAGCTCAAGGGTAGAGTCAGTCAAGATGAATATTCTTCCATGGATGCTGTATCTTTTTCAATGTCTACCAGTGAAAATACCAACTAAACAGTTCTTAGAATGGGATAGATTCACAACAAGGTATCTGTTGCAAGGGAAAAAGGCCAGAATCAAATTTAAAACGCTAAAATTAAGAAAAGTAAAGGGTGGGATGGGCCTTGCTTGTTTCCAGGAATACTTTTATGCAGTCTAATTAAGGCCACTAGTTTGCCAATATACACCACAGCATGGAAGGAAATGGAAGGAACGATGAGACCAGGAGATTCCAGAAGACTCAACCTCCTGAAATCCTGGCAGGAAATAGTCAAAACGTGCAGATTAAAAAACACATCTAAAATTATGAGGTGGTGTGCCTATGACTCAGACTTTTTACCAAATAAAATAGACAATAGATTTAATACATGAATCGCAAAAGGTTTAACTTTCTAACTTTCTATTATTCATTCGTCCACAAGGGAACATTTCAGAGTTTTGAAACCCTATAGAAGAACCAAATTATTTTAACAAAAATATTATATTAAAAAAAATATTAAAGAAATGTTAGGAAAAGTTGAGTCAGGGTTCATGGAGGTATTTTTATCATTGACTAAATCCAGAACATGCAATAAAATAATCTCTAAATTATATAACGCTATACAAATATCCAAACAAGAGAATACAAAATACATAAAGAGGAAATGGGAAGAAGAAATAAGGACAAAGATCTCACAGGATAGCTGGAAGAAAATATGTCAACTGCAATGGTTCTCGACCGGGTCAAATATATGGCAGGAATTTTGTTTGAAAAATATAACAAGATTTTTTACTACACCCATACAAAAATGACACCAAAGCAGCGGAGACTTTTTGGAGGCTCTGTGGATCTAATAAAGCCAACATCTTTCATATTTTTTGGGACTGCCAAGTAATTCGACTTTACTGGGAAGAGATTTATTTTTTATTTATTTTTATTTCTATTTTTTTAGGCCACCACCGCCTACTAGGCCACCACCGCCTACTAGGCCACCACCGCCTACTAGGCCACCACCGCCTACTAGGCCACCACCGCCTACTAGGCCACCACCGCCTACTAGGCCACCACCGCCTACTAGGCCACCACCGCCTACTAGGCCACCACCGCCTACTAGGCCACCACCGCCTACTAGGCCACCACCGCCTACTAGGCCACCACCGCCTACTAGGCCACCACCGCCTACTAGGCCACCACCGCCTACTAGGCCACCACCGCCTACTAGGCCACCACCGCCTACTAGGCCACCACCGCCTACTAGGCCACCACCGCCTACTAGGCCACCACCGCCTACTAGGCCACCACCGCCTACTAGGCCACCACCGCCTACTAGGCCACCACCGCCTACTAGGCCACCACCGCCTACTAGGCCACCACCGCCTACTAGGCCACCACCGCCTACTAGGCCACCACCGCCTACTAGGCCACCACCGCCTACTAGGCCACCACCGCCTACTAGGCCACCACCGCCGAGATCCATAAACACATAAAAATGTCAACATCCCATTAAAATGTGAAACTGTTTCTGGGCAATATATCATTTGAAACATAGAAAATAAGACAAAAAAGCTAGTAAGAAATGTATTACAAGGAAATGGTTAAAAGTGGAAACCCAACTATTGATGATGATGATTCCCTCAAGGTTGAAAGAGAAAACTGTTGTAAGACCTGGCCAAAGAGGAGATTTATGGATACATTGAGGGAGGACATGCAGATATTTGGAGTCAGAGTAGAAGATGCAGAGAACAGGGGGAGATGGAAATTGTTGACTCGCTGTGGCAACCCCTGAAAAAAGGGACAGGCCAAACCCTGGGGTTTCACACCAATGACATTGCCTCTGGGCCAAAGCGCCACTCTCCCCCGGTTCTGTTCTTTTAACTTTTGTTATTGTTCCTATAGGCAGTAATTTAGGTTCATAAACAAAACACCAGAAGGGCAGTGATCCTCTCCAATGCATATGGAGGCCAAACCCTGGGGTTTCACACCAATGGCAAAGTAAAGCTGTAAACCATATGGCAAAGTAAAGCTGTAATCAATGTATGTGATGGGCATTTGCCTTTCTAAATAAAAAGAGAATTGAAGAAAAAAATAACATGCATATCATATCAAAAAACATTACCGGTAGTAAGATGGCGCTGATGGCAGTAGCCTTCTGGTCTCTGGGCTCTGCAGCACCAACATTTCTTACAACTTTTACTCGCACTTTCACTACTTTTTCTTTACTCATTTCAAGGAGAATTATCATTAAATGTATCCTATATATGTCCACTGGGCAATTAAACTGTTTAACTCTTCACTGGGTGGGAGGAGGGTGAACAAATGACTGGTGGATAGGAGAGTAGGTGCAATAACCCATCAATAATTTCAGTGCAATAACTACAGTCTCCATTTATATTATTATTGAATTTCAATAAACCATTCCATTTCTATTTTATATTCTAAGTATATGTTGATTTTGTGTTTTTGTATATATGTATATACTCACTGCAATGCTTGTGTATGTGTATGTCTGCACATGTGTATGCATATTTAGATGTATATGTATGTGTGTGTGCATATATATGTATGCATATATGGATGTGGGCGTATGTACATGTATATACATTTATGTATGTATATAGATCTGCTGGATCTGCCTATATAGCTAACTGTTTATTTTATTAATTATTTAATTACTCAACTTTTTATACTCTTCAGATATTTAAACTATTTACATACCTGTTCACATATCATCCTTATAATTATACTAGTTCTGCTTAAATATACATAAACATACCATAGAGATAATGTGGTATACTAATTGTACATACAAATATATATATTTATATATAAAGTGGGTACGGAAAGTATTCAGACCCCTTAAATTTTTCACTCTTTGTTATATTGCAGTCGTTGTCATATATTGCAGAAAGAGGAACACAGGGTGACACACAAGCGTGGAGGCAGGTCTACACAGATAGATTATATTCTATGTAGAAGATGTAATCTGAGGGAGATTAATGACCGTAAGGTAGTGGCAGGCAAGAGTGTAGCCAAACAACATCAGATGGTAGTGTGCAAAATGACGATGGAGGTGACAAAAAGGAAGAGAGTGAAGACAGAGCAGAAGATCAAGTGGTGGAAACTAAGGAAAGAGACATGTTGTGAAGACTTCAGGAAGGAAATAAGGGCAGTTCTGGGCCGTGTTGAGGAATTCCCAGATGATTGGGAGATTACAGCTGCAGTGATTAGGGAGACAGGTAGGAAGGTGCTAGGTATGTCCTCTGGGCAGAGAAAGGAGGACAAAGTGACCTGGTGGTGGAATGATGAGATCCAGGAGAGTGTGCAGAGAAAGAGATTAGTGAAGAAGAGATGAGACAGTGACAGAACAGAAGAGAACAGACTAGAGTACAGAGAGAGGACATTCTGCATCTAACCCATCACCAAAGTGAACAGTGGGCAGCAACAAGGGACATGGGGTCGGTGGTGGGTTAGTGGTTAAGGAAGCGGAAGGTCTCAGGTTCGAGTTCACCAGCTGTTACCACTGAGGTGCTCTGAGCATGGCACCGTCCCCACATACTGCTCCCCGGGCGTCTAAAGCTGCCCACTGTGCTGTGTCACAATGACAAAAAGTTCACGTTCCACTTTCCAACATGCCCACTACAAACCTGATTAGAGGACACTAGCGCTAATTCCAACTATCTGTTGTTCTTCAAACTTGGCGGTTGATCATGGATAACCATTATTACCCATAAGGGTGGGACAAAGTAAAATTAAAATTTTCAAATGTGTGTTTGTAAATACAGTGTTTTTAAAACACTGATATAGACACCATAAAAACCCATCTGTGTCAGAGTTGGACATTATGCAAGGACCATATACCTGTGAGAACATAAGTTGTCAGAAACAGCGCACAGATCTCAAAGTTCTTGCACATCTTAGGTCACATCTTTCCAAAAGCAAGCAATTGTCCATTTGCTAAATGTGGCAAAGCATTTAAAGTAAGGTCTTCATTTACTTCCCATATATCCAGGATCCACAAACAGCAGTAAAAGTATCTGCTACATGTTCTGTAGAGGTGGTGAGTACTGAGCCAGCATCTGATGTGATGGAAAGTGGTACAGCGGACCAGGAGGTGATGGTCGATAACTTGAAGAGCTTCATCGACACACTGGTTGGTATGTTCATGTGTTTCTACATCTTCACTATGCACTATCCAGTGGAAATCCGGGGCAACAGTAATGGCGGCCGCGAGGTGAGAGAACCTGCCTCAACGACTACAGACCCATTGCCCTGACATCAGCAGCGATGAAGTCATTCGAGCGCATCATACTCAAACATCTAATACCTGTCACCTCCCCCTTCATGGACCCTCATCAATTTGCGTACAAAGCTAATCGATCTGTTGGACACCGTAAACCTGGCAATCCACCACACGCTGAACCACCTGGAGTCTGCCAACACATACGCACGCATACTTACATATTCATGGATTTCAGCTCTGCCTTCAACACCATAAAACCAGCCATACTGGTCGACACATTACTGGACATGGAAATCAACCCATGCAGCTTCCTCCACAACAGGCAACAGAGGGTGAAAATCAACAACAACATATCCTCCCCACTGTCCCTCAGTACAGGTGCTCCACAAGGTTGCGTTCTTTCTCCCTGGCTCTTCTCTATCTACACTAACCAACTCAAAACACACCATGGATCTGTCAACATATGTAAATACGCAGACGACACAACCATCATAGGACTCATCACCAACAACCAAGAATCTGAATACCGTGCACAGATCAACCAAACAGTGACCTGGTGCCCAGACTATAGCCTTCACCTTAACACAGCAAAAACAAAAGAGCTCATTGTCGACCTCAGACGCCAGCCATCTCTCAAAACTCCTGTGTACATCCAAGGTGAACCCATCTCCATCACTGACTCTGTCAAACTCCTTGGCACTCACATCAGCAACGACCTCAAAATGGAAAACAAAATGCAGATCACATCCACAAAAACAAATGCAGATCACATCCACAAAACTCTTCCACCTCAGACAGCTCAAGAAGTTCAGAGTGAAACCTCATCTCCTGGTCCGGTTCTACACAGCCATTGTTGAAAGCATTCTCACCTCATCCATCACAGCCTTGATACACTCTACTGGAAGAAACTGCAGCGCATAATCAACAGAGCATCAAAAATCATTGCCCCCCCCAATCCCTCACTACACCATAAAAGAACTGTATGCAGAGCCCACAAAATCATCTCGGACCCCACTCACCCTGCACAATATGCATTTAAGCTTCTGCCCTCCGGAAGGCGCTACAGGACAATTGCCAGCAGAACAACATGTTTTAAAAACAGCTTTATCCCCACTGCCGTACAACTTCTGAACTCCAGCAGATAATCATCGATCACGAATTGAGAATTGTTTGATGTCGGAACTGTGAGTTTGTCTGTATGCATATCCCTACTGTCTCAATCTGTGCCCCCAGTCTTATACTATATGTTATATGTTACATGTCTGTTTGTACTGAAAACAAATTCCACCTGGCTGCAGTGTGGTCATTAAAGAATCATTCATTCATTCATTCAACAATGGAGTTTCTTCAAAGGTAAGTGTACATGACACACAGGTATTAACAATTTAACTCTTCTATAGGTTAAGGGATATTTAGGATGTTTTGAAGAGGGGTTGTATGAGCTACTTAATGCATAGTTAGTAGGTAAGTGTTTGCGTGACCCTAATGTGGAGAAACATGCACCTGCGCTAGCACTAACGCTCAGCAATGTAATGCTGTGGATGGGGTTTGGAAATTTTGCCAAACCCCATCACTTATGGGATGAGTACATGATATACACTGAAAAAGTTTTAGGACATGTTCCTGAAAAAGAAAATATGATTACCTTACGTTAAAAAAAAACTATATCTTAACAATATTTGACTTATTTTTTCTCTTTTCCTGGTGTTCTGTCGGTGGTGAAGAACTCTGACGAGATAGTCAGCTAAACTCTCATATGAAAGACGTCGTGGTTCTTGCTTATTTGAATTTATTTCTTCATATTGTAATGAATCTGTTGGTGCCGAAAATTACGTTATTCAGCCACCACTATTGTCATCTAACTGCCACAGATAGAATGACCTGAAAAGAACCACACCTGACAACGTTGTGCATTTTACTCGCTGCAAGGGGAGCAGAGAGGCCCAAAGTGTATGAGGACTGCAGCTCCTTTTATTGAGAAAGTTACATAAGTACTGAGCAGTTGTTTTTTCTTTACATATATACTCTTTGGGCAAAGCTCACACGTTTCACATACTTGATGAGAAACAGACTTCATCCTTTGTGGACCACATCGTAAAACATTTCTAGGAGTACCTACTCCTGACAAGCAGACAGACTGACTATGATTTAACACAATTTGATTTAACACACTTAGAGAACAGATTATGTTTTAACACACTTTGATTTAACACACTTTGGTAACTAACTATAAATTATATTTACAGAATCCAACTTCATTGACAAGAGGTCTAGAATACGTTCAATATTCACGAACATCCAAAGAGTGAAAACTAAGGAGAAAAAACAGAATACAACTCACGGAACGTAATTAATTAAATGTCCTAGAAACCTGAACAAATCCGACATACAAATTAACTTAAATAATATATAAACAATACATACCAGTAATGCCTCCACTGGGAATAACAGGTAGGTAAGTTGAAGACTTTTCTGGTGTGATGATCATCTGCACTTTAACGGTTCGCTTAACTGAAAAACATTTCCCAAGCGTAATTCTAGCGATTTACTTCCTACTTCCGGTTTAGCATAAAATAAAGCCTTCAAATAAAGGTCTACCGGAAGTTACGATCTTTCAAAAATAAGAACATAAAAAGTATAAATAAACGCCTAAAGGGCAGAACACTCCCCGTCTGACCTTAAAGGTCACTATTAACTTTTAAATCTTTCAACCCTAACTTCAGTCCACAGATAGAAGAACTACTTCTGACACTGGTCTCAGGAGCATTTTTGTATAACCTTGGTCCGACGTCTTGAGCTCTACCTTCCGAATCTTACCATCTCTTCCAGGAAAGACAGTTGTGATCTTCGCTATAGGCCACACGTTGCATGCGGCTTGATTGTCCTTCAAGAGCACAATGTCACCTTCTTTCAGATCTGGTTGAGAATTTCTCCATTTTTGTCCTTCAAGAGCACAATGTCACCTTTTTTTAGATCTGGTTGAGAATTTCTCTACGGACTTGAAGAGTAGGAAGGAATTCACAACGCCATCGAGACCAGAATCTATCTGCAAGTACTTGCACTTGTTTCCATTGTCTGCTGAGGAGATCCTTGTCTGTAAAGTCTCCTTGTGGTGGAGTTACTCCACATTTCTGGGTAAGTATCATAGCTGGAGACAAGATGAAGGGTGATTCTGGATCAGTAGAAACTGGGATGAGAGGTCTGGCATTGATTATTGCAGCCTTCCATCATGAGTGTATTAAGAACATCATGGGTGAGTTGAATATGCTCTTTTAGCAGGATTGCATCCATGATCCGTCTTCCCAACCCAATCATACGTTCCCATGATCCTCCCATATGGGACACATGGGGAGTTGAACACCCATGAACACCCTTGCTGAGTTCTCGACGGTACTGTCAGGTTGATTTTTACTCAGACCTAGTACCTTTGCAGCTGCTACAAAGTTTGTCCCACAGTCAGATCTTATCTGCTTTGTAGGTCCTCGTATAGCGAAGAAATGTCTCAATGCGTTAATGCTACTGGACGTGTCCAGGGAGTCGATGATTTCAATATGCACACTTGTCCCACAGTCAGATCTTATCTGCTTTGTAGGTCCTCGTATAGCGAAGAAATGTCTCAATGCGTTAATGCTACTGGACGTGTCCAGGGAGTCGATGATTTCGATATGCACACTTGCGCCTAGGAACAACAGACCGAGGTCCAAAAACATCCACACCAACATAGCTGAAAAGTTGACATGTGTGTAGACGTTCTGGAGGTAAATCGGCCATAACTTGTTCCTTTGTCCTTTCTCTTAGCTTCTGGCACACTACGCATTTGTGTAGGACTGAGGAAATTAGCCGTTTTCCGTTTATGACCCAGAAACCTGCTGTTCTTAGGGCTCCTTTAGTGAAGGGTCGGCCTTGATGTTTGACATCTTCATGATACTGTTGTACCAACAGCAGAGAGATGTAGCTGTTGTTTTCCTGAATGCTCAATTCAGCATGTTTCAGTCTGCCACCGACACAAATCAGATCTCCTTCAAGCAGAGGTCTTAGCTTCTGGAGTGGACTGTCTCTGGTTACAGCCCGTCTAAGCTCAAGAGCTGTGAATTCGTTTGAGAAGACTTCCTCCTGAGCAGTTCTAATAATGACATGTTTCGCTTGTGACACCTCATCTGGTGTGCATGGGAGCTTGCAGTGGTGCCACCCTTTACATTTGCAGAACTTGGCATGTTTGTGAGCTCTGGCAATGTGTATGAGTAATGCAATACCCCGTGTGAGAGAGCGCATGGATGAGAAGCGTTGGAACCGTGTGGCAGCAAGGCCCCTGGTTTGAGTCTGAGTCTGAAAACTATTCACTTCAGGGCGTATTTCCATGTCTGTTTCAGAATTGACCAGTTCAAACCGTTGACTTATGTCATTGTCTGGTGTGCTTGGGTTATACAAGCAGGGGGTCCCGTAAACCACATTGTCTGTGTCAGTTGAGATGCAAGCACTGACCTGGATGCAGGGTCAGCCGGGTTGTCTTTTGAGTTGATATAGAACCACTGCTGAAGTCTAGTAGACTGACGGATTCGTTGAACTCTATTGTGAACATAAACATATAAACGTTTAGTCTGGTTATGAATGTATCCAAGCACTACTTTGCTGTCACAATAGAACTTGGTTCCATTCAGCTTGGTGTCCAATTCATCTTGGATTAGTTCTGCAACTTCCACAGCTAATACTGCGGCACACAATTCTAGCCGATGGATAGTTGGCTTGGACTGTGGGGCCAGTTTAGCTTTCCCTAAGATGAATCCCAATTCAATCTGTCCTTCGACTTAAATGGTCCTGAGATATGCCACAACTCCAATCGCTTTTGTAGATGCATCAGAAAACACAAAGCTCTGTATATGCAGATTTGGAGAGCGACATTGTGGTGTAAGCACATGAGATATGTTGCTTGCTTAAGTCATACAGTGACTTTTGCAATGCTTCCCATTGCATCAGTTTTTGTTCTGGAAGAGATGTATCCCAGTCAGATGTATCAATGACCATACCCAATGGGTCGAAAACACTGTTTGCTGTTGACAGAACCACCCTGCGAGTTTTCCCTGATGTATGTGGTGATAAAATCAGAAATGATTAGAGAATTTGAGACGGGGCACCATAACAACACACCAATTACTTATCCTGAAGTTCACCTAATATGTCATATGATTTACAGTTTGAGCAGCAGATAAGCAGTGAGTTAACACAAAGTTCACAGGGTTTATCTGACTGAGTCTAGTACAATGGTGACCTCACATTCTTTACAGAGATTTGACCTTGTTAGATTTCAGTGGTTTTTACATTTAGTTTGGGGATGAAAGCAGGAAGCTGCTAAGACACTAAATACCTTCCCAAGCACATAGACTTACATAGCCCCACACATTCAAAGAGAGATTTCCTCCCAAATTCTCTTCACACCAACTTTCCAAATAACTCTAAAACACCTCTACTCACTGGAAACAATGGGAAACCGAAAATTTACATTCTCACAGGGAACCTTGGAGCCATCCATTCCTACATGACCACCTGTGGTTGACTGGACTTTATGGCTCCGTCCACTTCCCTTGTGATAACCCCCCGCTCAGCAACAAAAAGGTTCATAAACATTTCCTCCAGCACTGCAGAATCATGGAGCAGCAGCGCCACACAGTGGCGACTACTGTGATCCGGATCAAAATATAGCAAGAATCTTTCATCTGTAATAGACTGGTTGCTTCTGATTCGTCAGGCACACTGATGAGCCCATCATCTACATAAAAGTGATGCTTGACAAACTGGTTGGTGTCTTCTCTGTGTTTGTGTGCACCTTCATGGATGGCTCTCCTTAGTCCATAGATAGCCACTGATGGCGAAGAACTGTTGCCGAAAACATGGACTCTCATCCTGTAGTCAATGAAGTCCTTAGACATGTCGTTATCTTTATACCACAAAAACCTTAGGTAGTTTCTGTGGTCTCTGTGAACAAGGAAACGGTGGAACATCTGCTGTATGTCAGTCATCACTGCTACTTGTTCCTTGCAGAAGCGGATCAGTACTCCTACGAGTAAGTTATTGAGGTCTGGGCCTGAGAGAAGTACGTCATTTAGTGATGCATCACAGTACTTTGCGCTGCAGTCAAATACCATTTCAAAGAAATCTGATCGAACCAGTGACCGGTTACTTTGGTCATCCAAGGTCACATACATGTTAACTGCCTTTTCACATTCACCTTGTGGATACACTCGAACCAGACAGATCTTGGAGCATGATCTCGCTGTTCGCCCTGGTCCACAAACCTGGTTGCAGTGTGATCTGATGTCTGTATCATCTCCGCCGTGTCATCCTTCCTCCCCGCCGTTATCTGGTAAGGGTGTCGGCTGTCTGTAGTCTTGAGGTGGTGGACCTGGATGCATAGCCGCATGATGTCAGTCACTCTCGCACTCTGTGCATTTCACCGTTGACTTACAGCCTTTTGCCAGATGGCGGACAGATGTGCAGCACTTGAAACACATTTCATGCTCTTTGAGAATGTCCCTTCTCTCTTCTAGGCTTTTGCATCTGAATGCTCTGCATTTCCTCAGTGCATGTGATTTGTTGTGAATGGGAGCAGGAGTTTATCGATGTTCTTGTGTGCACAGATCAAGCCTCCCCAAATTCCATTTTCCCTATGCTTGTTTTCTGCTTGCTTCTATGGATGTCAATACTCCAGCTGAATTATACTCTTTTCACTGTTCTGTCCTCGCCAAGGTGTAGGAACTCTGACTAGACAGTCAGCTAAACTCTCTCATATTCGTGAATATGAAAGACGTCGTGGTTCTTGCTTATTTGAATTTATTTCTTCATATTGTAGTGAATCCAGCGTCAATGACAAGAGGTCTAGAATACGTTCAATATTCACGAACATCCAAAGAGTGAAAACTAAAGAGAAAAAAACAGAATACAACTCACGGAACGTAATCAATTAAAGGTCCCAGAAAGCTGAACAAATCCGACATACAAATTAACTTAATTAATTAATATATAAACAATATATATGAGTAATGCCTCCACTGGGAATAAACAGGTAGGTAAGTTGAAGACTTTTCTGCACATTAACGGTTCGCTTAACTGAAAAACGTTTCCCAAGCGTAATTCTAGCGCTTTACTTCCTACTTCCGGTTTAGCATAAAATACAGCCTTCAAAATAAAAGCCTACCAGAAGTAACGATATTTCAAAACAAGAACATAAAAAGTATAAATAAGCTCCTGAAGGGCAGAACACCTGGGATTGGCATTTTGCTACATTTTCCATTTTGTCCCAGCATGAAAAGAAAGTTCCCATCATCCCACCCAAACACATGAGATATAATTGGAAAGCCCAGGTCCTCTATAGAGCACATCAGGAATTAGTGGGGTAGCTCAAATGAGTCAACAGATGAGGCCAAAAATAAATTTTCAGTACAGTGGAAAAAATGAATAGGCTGGGTCACCTGCACCATTTTATTGTGTCTGAGTGTCTGAATGTGTGTGTAAATATATCCACTGTAGTGCTTTCAAAAAATTTCACAATGGAAGGAAAAAAGTCATGTCCATGGCATATTCACTACTTTCTGCTAACAATCGTACAATGCAGTGCTTTACTTTCATTCCCTGACCCTATCAACCGCATTGCAGAGTTTGAATGGAGTACTTAATTGGTAAGTTCCTTATGGTCGCTTTGCATGTATTAAAGGTCTTGTGTGCAGACAGTGTGTTCAGTGCAGTGTCTGCATTGCAAAACATCTTGGTTTTTATTTCAGCGCCCGTGTTGCGGTGACACCAGTCACACATCCAGTGTGAGCAGACCATCATCTTATGCTTGACAATTCCCTTACCGATGCTTTACTGCCACAGGCCTTGCAAAAACAATGACGTCATGCTTGTGAGACGCAGTCAGCACTAGCGACAACATGATGGAGAGATAGAAGTGGTCCAAAGTGTGGCTTAATTTCACTTTATTGTTACATTTGTTACATTTAACCTACCAATTACAAAATATGACATGTGATGTGTATTCAGTAATGGACTAGATTTCTAACATATCTCAACAAATATGTGTTCTCTCCCTGTAGGATAATGCATGAGCGCAGCAGTCTGGGAGAAGTTCTGGAATCGATCCAGACAGTACTCAGAAGTCAGGGACCCCAGGGAACCACATCCTGACATTCCTGAAGGTTTTAATGGTTTTAAGTCTCAAATGCACAACGTACCAAAACAGTCCTTCGTTATCATGTTAAAAGTGCCAAGTTTATCAATTTTTGAATTCTATGTTACATTTTGACACAGTAAACAAGCCTGGAAAGACCACCGTCATTTGACTTTTCTGAGAACAGTTTTGACTTTGTTGCAGAAATTTAGATTTTTTTATTTTTGCAGAATTTGTAATTTTTTTGTTTGTTTTTTGTTTTTTTAATTTTAAGTCAGTAAACAATTTGTTTTTGATTTCTGCGTTATGTAGTATGTATGCATACAGTAAACAACAGATTAATTTTCTGTCCACCAAAGTTTCTGAAGGTGTCGATGCTCATAGAGCAGGGGTTTTCAAATTGTAGGCCTCCCCTTGGACTTTTTTTTTTGTGTGTGAAAATTTGTCTTTGTTCCAATATTAATGATGATGTTTGGGAGGTGTTTCTTTGCTTGTCATTAAAATTGATGATGATGATGACATGATTTAATTAAATGTGTTACTAATATGGAGCCTGTCTGAATTTCCCTTTTCTGCTATTGTAGATGGTGTGTCTTTTGGAGATACATAAGCTTTTCTCTGTTAGCATTACATTAGATATTGCTGGCAGTCCAGATTGTTTTAGCCACAGACTTGATAGCAGACCTGCTAAGTTGGCGTCACTTATATCAGATAGATAGAATGAATGAATGAATGAATGATATTTTTATTATGGTGTCCTGCATATTAATATGCCCAGTCCCCATGGGCTTACAAGACACCATAAGTCTAGATTTATAAACCAAAAAGGAAACTGATAAATCTCATCAAATCTGATTTTTACCAGTAATGTTGATTAGTAACACATGATTAATTACCCGCAATTTTAAGGAAAACACTTTGAATGACTGGGGATTTCAGTAATTTTGTATGTCTTTGTTATCATGGACAGCAAACTGTAAATTAATACCTCACATTTAATCAAAAGTAAAATGACATTCAAATATTTACAAATATGTAAATTGCCATTGAAAACAACATCATCTTAAATCATGGTAAATTACCTTGAATTTTAATGGAAAAGCTTTTAATTACTCCCAATTACTCCAAATCTACAGGCATTTTATCGTTCTTTTGAAAGTCAAAAACAAAAACCTGTAAGAATACCTTCTGTAAAACTGCATTATGTAAAGTCCGTGTTCCGTAAAATAATATTTTAAATTGTCTTTCTACAGTAATGTACAGTTAAAAAACATGAAATCACTTCAACCACGCACTCTAAATAACCTGCAATTTTGTGGAAATAACAGAAAAAAACTATATTTTTATATAAATTTCCTCATTACACTTATTAGAAAAGATATGTAAAATGACATCACATATTATGTAAAATTACATTTGAATATGAAAAAGAGATGTTAAGTTGCTTTTAAAAACATAGAACTAATGTAATATTTTGTTATTGGTAATTACATGTAATTCTAAAGGTAAATATTTAAATTACTGCTGTTTCTGTTGCCTAGCTGCCACGTGCTGGGTTCATCGCCAGGTACCTGAGGCAAGCACCAGAGCCTGATCTACGTTAGCAATTTTTCTCCTCCATATGTGATAAACTGACCTTTAATTATTTTAAGTGTAGATATTTCAAGCAATTTAAACAGTTTTGTGTTTCTCGGTAATTGTTGTGCTTACCCAGCATAATGTTGTTAACATTGACAGTTGTTTGAGTGTTGTCATATTAATTTATCAGTACTAAATATCTTGTACTGGGACTCTGTTATTCTGTACAACTTAATGCAAGCGTTGGGTTAAACCTGCCTTTTCCTTTAACTTTCAACTAAAGATTTAATTCCATTTTAAAATGTCAGAGTCAGGTAGCATGGGGGGGGGGGGGGGGGGGGGGGGGGGTAGAGAGTGATCAGCCTAAGGTTCATGCCAACCAGTAGTTGCAGTTAAACATAGTCCAGTTGACACACATTGCAATTTCCAGCAAGGTGATACACTATATTACCAAAAGTATTCGCTCACCTGCCTTGACTCATACTATGAACTGAAGTGCCATCCCATTCCTAACCCAGAGTTCAATATGATGTCGGTCCACCTTTTGCAGCTATTACAGCTTCAACTCTTCTGGGAAGACTGTCCACAAGGTTGAGGAGAGTGTTTATAAGAATTTTTGACCATTCTTCCAAAAGCGCATTGGTGAGGTCACACACTGATGTTGGTCGAGAAGGTCCGGCTCTCAGTCTCCGCTCTAATTCATCCCAAAGGTGTTCTATCGGGTTCAGGTCAGGACTATGTGCAGGCCAGTCAAGTTCATCCACACCAGACCCGATGCGCCTTATTTAATAATTCTGGTTGTGCTTACAACAACCGACTTTAAAAAGCCAAACCACACAGCGCATCATCAGGGGCGAACAACAACAACAGTGCCCTCCTGTGTCCAACTTAGGTCACTACCCTTTTCCACAAATCTCTGTCCCTATTGATCATGCACGCTCATCTCACTATTGTCAAAACCCAAGTGAAGCAAACTAATTCGGGCCTTTCCATTATTCCAGGTGGATTAACCAAAGAATTCCAACCGCTAAATATTGGTGTTAACAGGGCGTTCAAGGTTAAATTGTGAGCTGCATGGGAGCATGGGATGACAGAAGGCGAACACACATTCACCAAGACAGGGAGGCAACAACAATATTTGCCAATGGATCATGGATGCCTTGGCAAGCGTATCAAAATCTCAAAAGTTGTCCGAGCTTTCATGAAGGCCAGATTAATTACTGAACTGCTAAGTAACAGCAACGAGACTGACTTTGATAAGGGATCCAGGAATGCTTGATGCCGAAATCGACAACTGTAAAACTCAGACACTAAAGATGAAGAAGTTGATGGATTTGTGGAAGAGGATTCAAGTGAAAAGTGAGTTTATTATTTCATATTTTGTGTTACAACTGAACAATGTTGAGAGTTACTGTGATTAAGTTGAATAAAGTTTGACTTATCTGACTGTTTTGTTCCACTTAATGTGCCTTATAATCCGGTTCGCTTTATGTATAAAAATAGACCAGGTCATTGATATTGAGCCTTATAAAATGGTGCGCCCTATGGTCCGAAAAATACAGTAATTTAAATATACCAGACCGCTATGACAACCTGAATAAAGTCATCTATCTTATCAGAAGTTAAGACGAGTTAAGTTTTCTACGTAAAACATAACATGTAACAACAATAACAGCTATTTTAACTCCGTCTCCTGGTTGATTTCTAGGGTCTTGTTTTCATTCTTCTTGTTTTAAACTGTGTCTCTTGTGCTGTATTTTTAATTCACTGTACAACAACCAAACCAACCAATTTGTTTTGAACACTTTAAAGGGGGAAAGAGAAAAATAAGAGAGATGTTTCCTTAACTGTAGTCAATGCAGATATTCATTTGAAACAAATATTACCAGGATGGTAGGTTTCTAATTACATTATTTTATTTTGCTCTATTATTTAATTACAATTAATTATAAAAAAAGAGTACAGTATGTTTGTGTTTGCTTTTTCATATATATATCTTCTTCTTTTTCTTTCGGCTTTGTCCCTTTTTCAGGGGTTGCCACAGCAGATCATTGATTTCCATCTCTCCCTGTTCTCTGTATCTTCTACTCTGACTCCAACTATCTGCATGTCCTCCTTCACTGCATCCATATATCTCCTCTTTGTCTCCTACCTGGTAGCTCCATCTCTAACATTCGTCTACCAATGTATCCACTGTCCCTCCTCTGCACATGTCCAAACCATCTCAATCTGGCTTCTCTAGCTTTTTCTCCAAACCTTCCTGTCTGTGTTGTTCCTCTAATGACCTCATTCCTGATCCTGTCCATGCTTTTTCATATATATATATGAAGTTGAAAAGCTTTAGCTAGCTAAATAGTCAAATACATGTTACTCTACTTGTAGAAAAATACAAAATGAAAATATACTGTATATTAAACATATTTATTTTCTTTCTTGTCTCGGTGTTTTAATTTTATTTTTTTTACATAGATATTCCAATTTTCTAACATCTCATCAGAAATAACTAGAAGGCACATATCATGCAGAGTCGACACATTGATAACTATTTTTCTCTACCGTTCACAATATATATGTTGTGGTGTGTGTGTGTGTGTGTTTGTGTTTGATTGAGCACCACTAAAGGCAAAAGCTCATATTCCCTACCTCACTACTCACTTACAGAAATTAAAAACATTAATCAAAAAAGGGTGAAAGTGTCGGGCATGGCATCAGATCAGAAACCACTTTTTATTTCCAGCAAAAGACAAGATGCTGGTAGAGAAGAAATAAATGAGAAAAAAAAAGGTGGTCGTTTTGTGTACTTTGTTTGATTGACCAAGAGTAGAATAAGGCTGTAGTGATAAATGAACAACACAACACAAGTGACATAAGGAGTAAGAAACACATAAGCCAAGAAAAAAACATGGTAGAGATGAACTAATTGTGCAAGTGAATTTGGCTCAAATATATGAAAAGAGCTTGGCAGCACAGCTGGGACTTGTGTAGTGTGCGGAATGGCACTTTGGCCTAGAGGCAATATCTCTGTCATTGGTGTGGAAGGTTCAGGAGGGTTCACCTCCTGGGCAAGATCGAATCCTGGTTAGGGCGGTTGGTACCTTCCAGTGGACTGACCACCCGCAGGAAGGTTTGGGGGGGTTGGTACGGTGCAATGTGATTTGGGTGGCGACTGCTGCCCCCGTGACCCGGTAACAGATAAGCGGATGAAAATGGATGGATGGATGGATAGTGTGCGAATGCAGGAATCTAAGTATGTTTCCTGTACATTCCAATCAACATGATATTGAGCGCACCTGTTGATTTATCATACCACGCCCCTACATACAATTTAAATAGGCTCTGAACTATAGATCCTAGTCAGAGAGGTGGAAAAGTGGTGAACTGTGTTATTTGGTGACTGCCATGGCTCAGCATGGTCAGTTCTGTCTTCACTCTCCTCCTCCTTTTTTCACCTCTATCGTTTTCTTGGGAGTTGTTCCTCAGCCGAAGCTAGGGTCCGTAAGGGCAGGGGGTGTTTACCACTGTTACCACTTCTTTCTTTCTTTCCGTTTCTTGCGCTCTTAATATTTTAACTGTTTTTCAATTGCTGCAACAATAATATGGTTACAAAGAGAGCGCCTACAAGGAATACAACAACATCCTCATAATGCCATTGCACAGAACATTACCATTACAGATAGCAGTACCGTCACCAGAACACTTTCCCACTTCCTGAACGTTCTCTCCAACCACTTTGCCCAGGAATTCTCTATCCCAGAGTGTTCTGCCGTCTCCTGTGATTGGGTCCGCAATCCCTGCAGAGCCCTGGAGACTGAGCCGTCAGGAGCGGTATTACAGTATTTGGAACAAAGGTACAAGATTGATCACCAAACATAGAGCTAATGCCCCCTCTTTCTGCTAACAGCATGTCCAATGCGATTCGGTTCTGTACAGTCATTAATGAAGTGGCAGACAATTGTTCTATGAGACCAAGTATGGCATCTCTAGTGGTGTTTGCTAAGCACTGAACATTATAATGGATATAATTAATTCAATCCACGTTTTTGTTAGGTGTGATGGGGGAAATTGCACTAATGATTGTAAGATTTGATCAGTGGTTCATTTACATTTGAGGGCAATGGACACACTTTAGTGGATAAGGATGTGCATATCCTTGCCAGAGAAGACAGATGGTTTGAGAGAGGGGTGAAGGAAGCCATCTACTTCAACCTGGAGAAACCATCTCTCAAGAGAGGAGGTGGTTTGAGACACAACCTTTCATCCACCCACCTCCATGTTGCCCTGAGTTCTCTCCCCCAAAAATTAAACCCCCTCCCTAACAACAAGACCACAGTTTCATTTCAAAGGACACCCAGCCAAAAGGTTCGCTCAGGTGAAACTATTTGTCCATAGCTATGGTATCGCTTCCCATTCACACACCTCTAACCTTGTGACTTTACATTCCACCCCACTCATCTGTGGCAGCGTCTTCGCTTGGGCTTTGTAACAGAAGCCTGAGAAGATGATCAGAGCGGTTAGGGGGCATCGTAGGGCGTTAATTTAGGGTAAACGTTTACCAAACACAAGAGCACCATCTTTACAGAAATGTCCTATACGTATAACAGGGCAGAGCAAAGGGGAGATGCTACGATGAAAGAGCCAATCAGCATTGGGAACACAATGCTGTGTTCGATCTCCTCTAGGTAAACAAAGCTTCCACCGATGTCTTTTAGTTTATTTATTATATAGGGGAGACCGGGTATGGTTGTAACATGGGGAGAGTTGTTACACCACCAATTCCACCAATTAGGGATAAGATAGGAGTTATATGTTTACCCACTTCCTCCCCGATCCCACATGGTGGTTGTCAAGGTTGGAAACAGGCGCATGCAGATTATATAGAGAAAAAACTGATTTTGATGTAAGAAAGTAAATTTTTTGACCAAGACTATATTTTGTTTAATATTTATACTATTGTACATAAAACCATATGACTTACATTAGATTAAATGTATGTTCACTAAACATGTACATTTTTAACTTTTACCTCGACGAGATTAAAATACTGCCTGTATTCGCCATCTCTGAAAGTTTGTGTGTGTGTGCTGCTGCTGTGTGCTGGGTTTGTGTGTAAACACCCGCCATAGTCAAGTCAGATGACAGCTCCAATGAGTAGCTTCAGTAACACGCAGTAACGGCATGTTGGTGACTGTAACGGCGTTATAACGATAGATAAAGTAACTGGTTAGATTACCCGTTACTGAAAAAAGTAACGCTGTTAGTTATTCCCATCACTGGTTATTAATGTACTAATTAATCTCTGGTACATCTAGAACCATTTGATATGATGTGCCTTTCCATTGACAGATATTTCCAGGAGTAGACTCTTAATGTTTTGTTATTTTGGGGGTGGATTTGAGATGCGTTTGGATTTACACTTTCGTTCAATTTGGTCACAATGCATCCCACCCACCTTCAGAAGTGGTTTGGCAGATTGAATAACAATTTGTCCTTGATTTCTTTTCTTTTTTTTTTCTTTTTTTAAAGTACATCTGTACTTTAATGAGGTCAAGCACTATCCTATTGCAGTCCGATCACAAAAAGTGCAAGGCGTGAACAGTGATGTGATTTAGTGGTTTCGGTGCCTCTTTGGATGAAGGGTGGTTTTCAGCAAATTCTTCTCATGATCTTTGCATTTAATGTGTGATCTCTCAGTAGGTTAAGTACTTTTGGAATAGCAAGGAAAAAGTCAAACTTTTTTCCCTTATCCCTTCACCTCATCAACACAATTCATCGACAAACATTTTTTGAAAATTAATTTTTAATTAGTATTAATCATACTGTGTATGTTTATATGTTCTGATGTTTTGAATGGCTAGCACACTGCAAAAAAGATGTAAAATACATAAACCACGGTCATACATTTTCATTATCCTCTTAATATTCCTACAGACTATCTGATTTTCAAATCTTTTTGTCACTCCCACACCAGGCAATTCCCTGTCATGTTCAATACTGAATTCTATTTTGACTGTGTTTTTTTTCTTAATATAATAAGCTGTAATGTTTCATCTCTGGTGGTTCGACTGTGTAATTGCAGTAGGAATTCTATCAGGGCTAAATACTAGTTTGATTGAGCAGCACTTGTGATCATGTCTCTGTTTCCAAGTGGCATATCGATATTTCAGGATCGATGGTGACGGTGTTCCGTGCAGATGTTTTGCAGAGAAAGTGTGTGTTTTGCCAGCATCGATAAAAAATGAGAAATAAAAAGAGTTCTTGACCGCGAAAAAAATCGACAACCATGCGTCTGAGTCGTCCTGCATCGCACCATACATCAACAATACAAAAACACAACGCAGAGTCTCCGGGTGTTTAGAAGCACGACACGACGTTGCGCGGATTTGGGTTATACAACCATACTTTAACAATTGTTGTTGAGCATCTAATCTAATTGTGATAAGAGAGTCTCTGCATGTTATTCTTTAATTATCCCTTTTTGTTAAAGTGTGTCTTAGCTCAGGAAAGCAGAAACTTGTGATTGGTGTCAATGTGAACCAGATACTTCGGGTAAGGGACTCTGTATGTCCTCCTCACAACACATCCAAGGGATGACAGCCTAGAGAGCATCCCAAGACTGTCCAGACAATGCATGGCTGCAGTGACTCTCATCACATTGAACTCTAATGTCCTTGTGCTAATAGAGCACCTCGTACAACTCTAGACGCCGCATCTGGCATTGTGGTCTTGATTGCGGATATCAATGAGTCCAATTCCAGTCCAATCACTACAGCCGCTGTATGTCTCCGATATAGATAGATTCATTTCGGCCACTCACCTAAATAAACTTAAACTTAAACTTATCTTTATTAGTCATTGTGACACAGCACAGCTGTGTGTGTGACACAACACACCATGCACAACGAAATTTACCCTCTGCATTTAACCCATCACCAAAGTGAACAGTGGGCAGCCGTGTTCGGCGCCCGGGAGCAGTGCTTGAGGACGATGCCATGCTCAGTGCATCTCAGTGGCAGCCTGGCAGTTGGTGGATTCGAACCTGGGGCCTTCCGGACCGAAGTCCGCCGCCTTCACCACTAGGCCACCACTGCCCACAAATAGTGTTCCAGATTCATTTCGGCCACTCACCTAAATAGTGTTCTACTTATCTTTATTAGTCATTGTGACACAGCACAGCTGTGTGTGTGACACAACACACCATGCACAACGAAATTTACCCTCTGCATTTAACCCATCACCAAAGTGAACAGTGGGCAGCCGTGTTCGGCGCCCGGGAGCAGTGCTTGAGGACGATGCCATGCTCAGTGCATCTCAGTGGCAACCTGGCAGTTGGTGGATTCGAACCTGGGGCCTTCCGGACCGAAGTCCGCCTCCTTCACCACTAGGCCACCACTGCCCACAAATAGTGTTCCTCTTGACACAGTGAGGAGTCTGGCAATGCAAGTTGATGGCAGCCCAAGTTCTATTAAATGTCCAATGTTTTCTCCTGACACTTCCAATTGGGGACGCCCACGGGAACCTTTTTTTGAACTTGAATGTGAGAAACGTTTGTTCTCTCTCACTCTCTTGCAGAATCAAAGAATTAAGATCTGTAGTGCTGTCCGTATGTGTTCGCACACATCCACACAAGTCACTAAGAGCACTTAACCCTTCGAGATATGTACCAGTCTATTGTGGAGTCTCTGGAGGATGTCATGCTTCAGTAATTCCTAGGGTATATATAAAAATGCATTAATAAAATCAAGCTGGACTGTGACTGTGATTTTGTTTCTTTGAGATGAATTAAGTATCAATCTAGACTATGTATTGCCTTTTTGTATACAATTGTTAGTGAAAGTAGCTATTTTGTCACATTACAACTACTAGGCCAACACAACACATTAAAACCATCACAACAGGTTTCAAATAATTACACTAACTGGTGTGACAAAAAGTTGGACAAAAAAAAGGATAATTTAGAATTACAGTATATAATGTGACTCTCATACTAGGCTGAGTAAACAAAGCGTTTTAACTTCGCTTACACCCAAACGCTCTTCATTGCCGCTTCCAGACACCATTTCTGTTATCTGTGGTGCGGTGTAATGACGTCACACAAGGCCCCTCGTGGGGATACAGTCATGTGATTGGCTGCAAATGAGCGAGACATCTGATTGACTGCTGATGGGCATGTAGAAAAAATCCCTTCGTGAATCTGGTCAGCGCTAGACGAGTCTCAAAAATCCACAGCTAAACGCAGGGAGTTTTACAAATGAAAAGCTTGTTATAAATGCGTGCTAGACTATTCACAAGTGTATTTTATGAAACTAACATTTATCTTATGAAACTAACAACTATCTTCACATGCAAACATTTGTGAATTTTTAAAGTACATTTGTGAATCCTTGTTTGTGCATTTATTCTTTTTGAGACTGTTCTAGCTCCATAGACCTAGGACTCAAATCCATCCATCTACAGCTGGATCAAAGTCTCCCAGTCTCTCTCTTCCTGCCAACATCCAATGGCTCTTATTGGTATCACCAAACGTATCACCATAACTAGCCTTGGCACTAGCTGTATGCTGACCCCTCCTCCTTCATCCTCTGCACCCATGACTTCAAACCACTTTCCTCGACAAACTCCATCCTTAAGTTTGTGGACATCACAATAGCGGTGGTTTTCATCCCAAGAGATGAAGGTGCGTGCGTCCTGATCCATAGTTCAATGCGATGCAGTTAGAAATAGTCTTGTTAAACCCATCCCTCCATCCATTTTCATCCACCGTTACCGGGTGGAGACCACGGCCCCCACGACCACCACCCAAATCACATTGCACCGTCCCGCCCCTTGTGAACCATCCTGCAGGTGGTGAGTCCACTGAAAGGTGCCAACCGGCCTAATCGGAATTTAATCTGTTCCACACCAATGACAGAGACATTGCCTCTGGGCCAAAGCGCCAGTCTTATTAAACCA
Source organism: Cynoglossus semilaevis (assembly GCF_000523025.1). Classification (NCBI taxonomy): domain Eukaryota; kingdom Metazoa; phylum Chordata; class Actinopteri; order Pleuronectiformes; family Cynoglossidae; genus Cynoglossus; species Cynoglossus semilaevis. Next base: position 379,884 of record NC_024321.1, read on the forward strand.
AAATCATCAAATAACATTATCTGAACTCATTCGACAATGGAATAAATGTAACAGATTTTTATTTGTTATTAACAGTTACTTTGGTTGCTGAGAATGTGTATACAAGAGAACAGAGAACATGACAGTGCACTTGGTGGAGTCAGTGCAGATACCTTTCACAGCCACCTCTAAAGTTACCAAAAAAATAAAAAACTTAATTACTCTAATGAAGTGACAGTATGTTCAGTAGTGTCATTGTAAAGACAAAGCTAACACGCTGTGCTAACAAATGAGGTAACATGCTGTAAGTGAACGGAGGGAAACATTCCCTCCGTTCACTTAAAGAGAACAGAAGAGGGAAAACGTGAGGTAAGAGGTTGCATATAATTGTAAAATTTCTCGTGACTACTTACACATTTTATTCGTGTAAAGCGGTCTTCACAAACAGTAAACTAACAGTCACAAGTCACAGCTACAATATAAGTTAGTGAGACTTCTGACAGACAAAGCAGTCATTTAATGTCTCACAATATATTAAGCGTTCATCTGATGTTGGTAAGGAGTGACAGGTTTCACAGTATGCATGTGGAGCAATGTGCCTGAAGTGGAAGGCCAGATCCATTAAGCAACTGTTGAAGTTAAACTGTCTTATACACGTAGTTGTTGAGAAAGTGCTGGTTTCATGGGTTCCTATTAAAAGGACAACAGACATTTGAGAAGGCACTCTTTTCTACTGCAGAACAGCAATCATCAGGAGAAAATCACTGTGAAGAAAAAATATTCAAATATTTATCAACATACAATATACAGACAGTGTTATTCTTCTTAACAATATATATAACGTCTACCTGAATGTATATAGAATAGAAAAGTAGATCTAAGTAAGTATTTTATTTAAATATACTGTATAATGTTTTAAAAATAGTTATTAGTCACATTTTGGAAGTGGGTAAATTCAAGATCTTTAACGTGTTTACATATCCGGTTTGTTGACAAAAGCTATTAAAGGCATCATAATTAGAAATATTTTTTCATCAATTTCTGTCATGATAAACAACTGAATAAAGTAAACTAATAATTAAATTTTGCATGAAGGCACATCACATTTGTAATCACTGCAGGCATTTTTTTTTTACCTTTGTTTACTGCATTTGAATCCTAAGAAGATTCCGGCTGCCCTAAGTAACAAATTCAAAAATGCCGTGTTAGAGTGGGGGCAAGTGGAGAGTTGTATTTATGTAGTTTTATATAACATTAAGATAATACACAACAGTTTGCATCAACCTCATGTTAAATATTTACTGTAACAAGATATACTGCAGAAAATAATGCTTGAAGTAAAAACAAAATTGGACAGGCACATTCTGTTGGTAGACTAAGCCTTTTTGTATTTTGTTTTGTTATGTAACGTTAAACTGACAAAAATGGAAAAGGAAATATATAATTTATATGCAAATAAAAATAAATATGTGTTGCCATATCCATTCACCTGTCAAAGACATGCTGGGATAATGGATGCGATACCATTTTAATTGCCCAAAGACATGTGTCCAACAAATACTTAGAGAAAAAAAAAAAACTATGCAGTTTGTTGGGTTTTTTGTTTTTGTTGTTATTTATGATTTATTTTTATTTTCAGTTTTATTTCAAAGTGAAAGCCTAGTTCACATACCGTTTGTCTAAAATACAAAGGGCAATAAAAATGTGTTTTAGCCAACATAAAAAATAACCTTGATTAATAATTGTGATTTCAAAAGGTATAAAAAATATTTTGTTTAATCACTTTGGCCCCAATTGTGCAACCCTAATAAAAAGTAAAAACATTTACTCTAATTGCAAGTCGATATCAAATTTCAAGTTATGTTACCTTAGAAGAAGGAGGATCATCATCATTTGGAGCTGGGATGATTGCACCAGTCATGGGGCCAATACCCAGCACCATAGGCTTCTTTTCTGATAAAGGTTTTCCTTCCAGAAAAACAACTAAATATTCTCGGTCAGCACCTACTTCCTTTGATTCCCCTTGGGTTCCCACTGCAGCTTTAAGCAGAGGCTTAGAAGGCAATACAGCCTCTACTTGTGCAGCTGCCTTGTTGTCAGTTGGCGTCTCAGTGGTAATGGGTGCTGTCTCAGTGGGAGCTTCCTTGGTTCCAGTAAAGGCCGCTATGACGGCAGGTGCTGTTTCAGTGGGATCGTCTTTGCTGATGGGTACCTCCTTAGCAGGAACCTCCTCTTTGACTGT
>NC_024321.1:382394-382879 GCF_000523025.1 Cynoglossus semilaevis
AGCCTCCTTGGTGACGGGTGCCATTTCGGTTGGAGCTTCCTCAGTGACAAGTGCCGTTTGAGTGGGAGTCTCCTCGGTGAAAAGTGCCATTTCAGCGGGAGCCTCATCGGTGCCAGCTGCCTTTCCAATGTGAGCCTCTGTGGTGACAGATGCTGTTTCACCAGGAGCCTCCTTGGTGCCAGCTACCATTTCAGAGAACGCCTCCTTGGCGAGAGCTGCTGTTTCAATGGGAGTTTTCTCAGCAATTGGTGCTGCATTAGTCGGAACCATAGTCTTCTGTTACAGGTGCCATTTCAATATGAGCCTCCTCGGTTTCAGTTGGAGTCTCCATGGTGACGGGTGCCGCTTTAGCGGGAACCTCCTCTTTGATTAGTGCCATTTCAGTGGGAGCCTCCTTGGTGAGAATAGTCATTACAGCGGGAGCCTCCTCTATAACGGGCGCCTTTTCGGCTGGAGCCTCCTTGGTGACGGGTGCCGTTTCGGTG
>NC_024321.1:382955-383256 GCF_000523025.1 Cynoglossus semilaevis
GGGTGCCAGCTGCCTTTCCAATGTGAGCCTCTATGGTGACAGATGCCATTTCAGCAGAAGCCTCCTTGGTGCCAGCTTCCATTTCAGAGAAAGCCTTCTTGGTGAGAGCTGCCGTTTCAGTGGGAGTTTCCTCAGCAATTGGTGGTGCATTAGTGGGAACATGCTCTTCGACAGGTGCTGCTTCAGCAAGATACTCTTCTGTTACAGATGCTATTTCAACATGAGCCTCCTTCGTTTCAGGTAGAGTCTCCACGGTGATGGGTGCTATTTCAGCAGGAACCTCTGCGGTGCCCGGTCCTCT
>NC_024321.1:383387-383640 GCF_000523025.1 Cynoglossus semilaevis
GAGCCTCCTCAGTGTGTGGTTCCGTTTCGGCAGGAGCCTCCATGGTGACAGATGCCATTTCAGCCGAAGCCTCCTTGGTGCCAGCTTCCATTTCAGAGAAAGCCTTCTTGGTGAGAGCCGCCGTTTCAGTGGGAGTTTCCTCTTCGACAGGTGCTGATTCAGCAACATACTCTTCTGTTACAGATGCAATTTCAACATGAGCCTCCTTCGTTTCAGGCAGAGTCTCCACGGTGACGGGTGCTATTTCAGCAGG
>NC_024321.1:383703-386007 GCF_000523025.1 Cynoglossus semilaevis
CTCATCAGCGAGGGGTGTTGTTTCAGTGTGAGCCTCTTCCAAAAATGATGCAGTTTCAGGGGTAACCACTAAAACAATAAAAGGGTTTGGGAAATGGGGACCTGATAAACATGTACCGTATAGTCTGAACACAGTATACAGAGTGCAGTCAAACTTTTAGTCACAAGGGTTAGCAAACACCAACACGGCACATAGAACACAAAAAGCCTGTGACATCTACTAACAACAGTACAATTACATAGATTTAAGCAGTTATATCTTAAATGTAAGCACATTTGGCTGTGTAGTTGAAAATATTGAAAACGATAACATTTGAGGAAAAACCATGTTTTAAAAAGTTGATTGTGAAGCATTCAATTGGCATGTTCTTCTTCTTTTGGCTTTGTCTCGCCCTGTTCTCTGTATCTTCTACTCTGACTCCAACTATCTGCATGTCCTCCCTCACTACATCCATATATCTCCTCTTTGGCCTTCCTCTCTTTCTCCTACCTGGTAGCTCCATCTCTAACATTCTTCTACCAATGTATCCACTGTCCCTCCTCTGCACATGTCCAAACCATCTCAATCTGGCTTCTCTAGCCTTTTCTCCAAACCTTCCTGTCTGTGTTGTCCCTCTAATGACCTCATTCCTGTCCATTCTTGTCACTCCTCAAGAGAATCTTAGCATCTTTAACTCTGTTACTTCCAGCTCTGCCTCCTGTCTTCTGCCTATTGCTACCGTCTCTAAACCATACATCATGGCTGGTCTCACCACCGTCCTGTAAACCTTTCCCTTCACCTTAGCTGACACTTCTATCACAGATGACTCCTGACACTTTTCTCCAGCTGTTCCATCCTGCCTGTACTCTATTCTTCACCTCTCTTCCACAGTCTCCGCTGCTCTGAACAGTTGATCCTAAGTACCTAAACTACTGCGCCTTCACCACCTCTGCTCCTTGTAGCCTCACCATTTCACTGTTCTGCCTTTCGTTTACACACACGTACTCTGTCTTGCTGCAGCTGACCTTCATTCCTCTTCTTTCTAGTGCAAACCTCCACCTCTCTTGGTTCTCTTCTAGCTGCTGCCTACTCTCAGTACAGATCACAATGTCATCTGCAAACATCATAGTCCATGGGGACTCCTGTCTGACCTCATCTGTCACCAACATGCCAACATTCAATTGGCATGTTAGTGTTCATTATAGGTATATTATCTCTGACTATAGGTTTGCAAGACCAACCAGGTAAAAACTTAGATAGTATACAACTGATAAAAATTTACTTCAGTTATAGTTTAGAAATTCAAGTTTGTAAAGTCCATCTTTCATGTCCAATAGGAAGACTTAGATACAGTTTGCGAAATGTCAACGTCAGTGTGGGCGAGCACACAGTAAATAAATGAAAACTATTTCTTAAAACACTAACAAATAAGCAGAACTCCCACTATGGAAGTGGTTTACCGTTGTGCCTATCATTTTGTATAGTATTCTGTGTCTTTTTGTCATATTTGTATTGTAGTTTTCTTTTTTTTTTCTCTACTGCTTTTGTATTTTTTATTACTTAGGCACATTAAAGAAGTCATGCAATTTCATTGTGTCTACAGCATGTCTTGCTGTTGTATATTGACAATATATCCCATAAAATGTTTTTACTAACATAATAAATAACCAAGATTATCGTGATTTAAATATTGATAATATTGTGATATTGTGATCACAATGTTGGCCATAGTCATGCAGCACTGCATTAATTAAAAATTTCATAGGGTGTCTGACCTTGTACTACTTCCTCTTCAACTTTGTCCACTTCCACAGACACCTTTGTGACTTCCTCTGCAACTTCGATACCTTCCTCTGCTGCCTCCACAAAAACATTATTAACCTCATTAACTACATATGTGAAGACAGATGCAGATGCTTTTGTAATGGACTCACATTCAGCGGCGGCAGTGACTTCTGCAAAAGTGTCAGTGTCTGCCTCCCGGTGCTCCTCCTTTTCTCCTTCACCTGCTACACAGAGAAAGAAGGGGATTGGAGCAAAGACTTAACGCAAACATGATTCACACACATAAATTCAATGTGAAAAATAGACAAATGACAATGCCAAGATCAACAGTGCTATTGCGATTGGTGATGTTTTCTCTTACTGAGACCCCGACGGCCCAATCCCTGGACAACCACGCTATGGGGACATGAAATGTAACCTCGCTGGGGGGAAAAGAGCCTGAGCTCGTGCAGAAGGTTGAGCGATACCGACTAGATATAGTCGGGCTCATCTCCACACACAGCTTGGACTCTGGGACCCAACTCCTTGAGAGAGGCTGGA
>NC_024321.1:388819-392791 GCF_000523025.1 Cynoglossus semilaevis
GATGGATGGATGGATGGATGGATGGATGGATGGCTCAGAATCAGGAAGTTACAGTAATATGTTTTTTTTTTTTTTTGGTTATTTTTTTCAATGTCATTAGGTAAGTTCTGCTTTTTTGATTTTTTGTTAAAAAGTTTTGTATCTGGCATCACCTATGCTGGTCAATGTTTGTGTCTTATGGTGTGACATCATTTTCATTAATGGTGTTATTATTTTTTACTAAAATGTTACTAATGATTACAATTCCTGCTTCCAAGTTGCTAATTTAAGGATAAATATAGTCTAGCTATTTAAGTTGGCTAATAAATTAGTTTAACTAAGCAACCTGTCATAGAGTGAGACTGTATCATATAGCATCACAATTTTTCCAGTTGAAAATCTTATTCTGAAACTTTTTAGAAACATGTATTTATTGATTTTGTTTTAACAAAGCACATCAAAGTGCATTTTGACAAAGGATAGTACTGTATAGTCTAATAATAATAATAATTAAATGACTGAAATTTGACAACATGTGATTTTGATAAAGTGGCATTTTGGACCAGAGGCAATGTCTCTGTCATTGGTGTGGAACCCCAGGGTTCACCTCCTGGGCAAGATCGAGTCCCAGTTAGCGTGGTTGGCGCCTTTTCTGCGCAGTGCAGTGCGCAGCCGGTCGTGGAGACTGCTGCTTCCGTGTCCCGGTAACACATAAGCAAACGAAGATGGATGGATGGTTTTGATCATCACACACACAAAAAATAAATAAATAAAAGAAAAAAAATTCACTGAGACTTTAATATTTATTTATGGAAGCGTACTGCTGCCACACTGAGAAAACAAGGATAGCTCAGCATTCACATAATTACAGATAATTGTCACATTATTACGTGATAAGCGGGATCAGTATATGTAATTACATGATAGGTTTCACATTATTACAAGATAACGTTCATGTGAGTTAGTTTATTGTTAGAACAATTTGGAAACCAATGTGTGCCGTGGCCGTAAGCAAATGGTCCTGTTTGCGAGGTAAGAATATGGCATAACAATACATTTGTCACATAATTATATGATACTAAGCCCCGCTTTTTTTCCTCATTTAGGCACCAATACACTTGCGTATTAATTTTTTTCCTCAGAATAATAAAAAAAACAAAATTGACCTTCATTAATGTGAAGCAGGATACTGAGACCTCGACTGCAGTAAACAAGGCAGGTCTGACGCAAAAGTAGTGGTTTGAGTGCGAGATGCCACGCAGGTGAGTCACTTAGTCTTGTCCACTACAAGTTTACTGCCATCTTCTGGTGAAATATAAAATACTTTTTTGTACGTGTGTACACTTTAATGTGGGCAACTGTGCTGGCGGGCCACATGCTATTGATTTTATGACAGACGCTTTGGCAATTTAGACATGGGCTGGATTTTGGGCATGTCTACCTTACAGTAAAAAAAAAAAACTAAATTCAACAACAACAGGTACATAGTATTGACTCTAACATGCTTACTTTTAAAGGGTTTGGAAAAAAGTACTTACATTTAGGTGACCATGGCCTTGGTGTCCACTCTTTATTGGATTTGGCAGCCAGATCTGCCATTCGATTTCTAAACCTCTCATCGTCTTGCTTTACAGTGATATAGGCCTGTGAAGGAAATATGTTTGCAACAAAAACAATTTTGTTTGTTAAATTAACTTGTTTGCTTAAAACTTAAATAAAAAAAAATATGAATATGTAAATACCACTTACATAAGACACAGCACCTAAACCGAATCCTCCACAGAGCACAGTGTAAAGTATGGTGCTCCCTGAATCCCCAGGAAGTGCCGACATTTGCCGATGCTGCACAACTAAACAGATTTTAACAGACCAATTAGATGCCTTTCAAAAACAATGCATATACCGTATTTTCCGGACTATAAGGGGCACTTACAAAACCTTTAATTTTCTCAAAAATCGACCGTGCGCCTTACATATTACTTCTGGTTGTGCTTACTGACCTCGAACCGATTTTATAAAGCGCATATCACACATGATGGCACACAACTGAAGCACACTGGGAGCCAACGATGACTTTTAACTCTGTTAATTAACAATTAAAATATGCTGAATAACAATTGTTACAGTATGGTTGTGTAACCCAAAATCATCAGCAACGTCGCGTCATGACCCGGAGACTGTGTTGCGTTTCCGGATGCGTTTCCTGAGGACAACTCAGACGCATGTCAATTTGTTAATGTGGTTGTGTAACCCAAAGGTCAAAAGCTTATTTCTCCTTTTATAATCGATACAGGCAAAACACACATTCTCTCTGCGCCATCTCTCTCCAAGAGATGGAGTGCAGCCCTAACAACTTTCAGAGGCCACTCGCTGAGACATTGTTCAAGATATGTGGACAGTACCTGGGTCACCTGGATCAGGAAGGGTGCAGTTGAAACTTTAACCGACCACCTCAACTCAGTGGATAAAAACATCAGATTCAAAAGAAGATGTCAGAGACAACTACAATTAGCTCTCGGAAGTCCGAGTTGATTTAAGACGCTCGTGGCGCTCGTGTCCAACTACATATGAAGGCTCTCTCAATTGAGTACAGATAACACGAACCATGTCACGTCCTGCACCTTTTGCTTCACTCTGGTGGAGCAAGAAATACTGTTGCATGACTATAATGATTACGATACGGTGGGAAAAAAAAAGGACAACAGCGCCACAGCTGCAGAAGACAGGGAAAAGGCTTGATAACAAATTATACAGAGTAGTGATGTGTCGTTCGCGAGTGATTCGTTCAAAATGAACGTCCCTCCAGTCTACTTAAGGGCTGACCTGGTGCACCTGTGTCCTGCAAACACGCTAGGTTGTTTCTGATAACCACGCGTAGCCTTCACGTTAGTGACAGTCAGAGGTGGGACCAAGTCATTGCTTTGCAAGTCATAAGTAAGTCTCAAGTCTTTGCACTCAAGTCCGAGTCAAGTCTCAAGTCAAGACAGGTAAAGTCCGAGTCGAGTCCAAGTCAAGACTAAAAAGTGTCAAGTCAAGTCCCAAGTCCTTACGTTTCTGTTTCGAGTCCTTTTAACTAAAATAATAATATTTTTTCACAGATCACTTTGGGTTTTGGAGAAAGTATCGAGTCTTGTCGAGTCAAAGGGCTCAAGTCCAAGTGAAGTCACGAGTCATTGATGTTACAGTCCAAGTCGAGTTGCAAGTCTCTTTACATTTTGTCAAGTCGAGTCTAAAGTCATCAAATTGATGACTCGAGTCTGACTCGAGTCCAAGTCATGTGACTCGAGTCCACACCTCAGTCGAACAGAACACACGCCAAATAAGTCAAGTCAGGCAAAATAAAAACAAGTGAGAAAAAACAAACAAGTCTTTGACATAGACCATGCGGAAGATGTGCATGACTCGAAAAATGTTCAAAATACTCTTGTTCGTTGGTGCAAGTTATAGGTTGCTTGTTTCTCTCCTTTGATTGAAAAGTAGCCATAAGACTAGTATTGAATAAAACCTTACGTGGGTGATTATGAAAGGGAGTTTGTAAACTTTACCCTCAGTAAAAAAAGTCACGGCTGACCTTCATATAACCCAAAAGGGAGCTTACCAGTGTTTCTACCACAGAAGGACAAACTGTTCTCTTCCACCGCTAAGGTGGGGGGGGGGTGTGAACGGGAGTACAACGTGTTCATGTACACATTCCAGTGAAACATGCGCACACAGTTATCCGAGTTTGTATTTTTAAAATGCCGTTTGCTCAGCGCCCGACACTCACCGTTTCGGGGAAATCGACAGGCTGCCCTCCGAGCCAGAGGTCCGCACCTCTGCCAGGCCGTTCTACAAGAAAGCATAGCTGCCAGAGTGAAACATGTGCTCCGCAGCTGAAAACCCTAACTGACTGAATGGACATTCACGCCCACAGAGACTTAACAGTAACGGTGGGCGTTTCACATTACGCTTTACGTACGTGACGTGACGTGACGTGACGTAGCAGCTAGTTAT
>NC_024321.1:392829-394005 GCF_000523025.1 Cynoglossus semilaevis
TGGGGTTTAAAATAGTGATGTTCGATACCACCAATTTCCTTTCCGATCCGATACCGAGTAAAATTCGGGCTGGTATCGCCGATACCGATACCGATATTTTATCATTTGTCTTTTAAATAAAAAAAATGTATTCAAATCATAGCTTCTTTAAGAATCCAAGGCAGAGTTTTTTATTTATTTATTTATTTTAAACTCTGGAGTGTACTGAGGTAACTGCCCCATTTACTATACAGTCAACGCAACAATAGAGTTGACATAACAGTCCTGTTATGTCATTAATACAGGCATGCTTTAAAACGGCATTTGCCAGGTAAGGCTGGGTTTTATCAACTTTGATTTTATTTGAGTTTAAAGTGAAAAGTTACAGATCATACTTCACATATTTAAGATGACCCAGGAATTTTTATCAACAATAATGGAAACTGATATTATTATATATTTTTTTTTAATATTACCTAATAGATACATGTATGGGCTACACGGTGGTTGTTTGAACACATTGCTGTAAAGTCGTGCATTCTATCTCCAACAGACCTACATAAGCATAATAATAAAAATGAAATAAGCATAACTCGGACCAAACAAGTGCAGTACCTTTATTACCAAATATCTGCTCCGACCTCTGTAACATTATACTGACCAATAACATATACATGACCAATTTGTTAGTAATGATACATTTAATTCAGTTTGTAGTTCCTAATAAAATGGGCTGGTTTCATAGACAGGGCTTAGATTCAGGGTCAGTCCTTAACCCATATAAGTTAAACTAGGACATTTAGTAGTTTCATGAACTTGGCTTAAATGTAATATTGTTAATTGGCGACCTATGGAGTCCTGGAGTAAGGTAAGTAAGCCTCAATAAGAGAACCTGGGTTAAAACCTGAAGAGGGTAGGTTGGAATACGTGGCATTGATCCAGTGCTGCTCATAGAAGCAGGGAATGAAGAGGAAAACAAAACTTAATGGTGTGAATCTGGAGACAAATCAAGGGCAGATGCTAAAATAATTTTAGTATGAAAAAAAAAACACTATTAGGTGGCGCTTTGGCCCAGAGGCAATGTCTCTGTCATTGGTGTGGAACCCCAGGGTTCACCTCCTGGGCAAGATTGAACCCCAGTTAGGGTGGTTGGTACCTTCCAGTGGACTCACCACCTGCAGGAAGGTTCAGGGGGGT
>NC_024321.1:396633-404629 GCF_000523025.1 Cynoglossus semilaevis
TTGGTTTTTCCACACGCTTCTTGCGACCCTGTTGACTATTTTGAATGAAACGCTTGATTGTTCGATGGTCACGCTTCAGAAGCTTGGCAATTTTAAGAGTGCTGCATCCCTCTGCAAGATATCTCACTATTTTTGACTTTTCTGAGCCTGTCAAGTCCCTCTTCTGACCCATTTTGCCAAAGGAAAGGAAGTTGCCTAATAATTATGCACACCTGATATAGGGTGTTGATGTCATTAGACCACACCCCTTCTCATTACAGAGATGCACATCACCTGATATGCTTAATTGGTAGTGGGCTTTCGAGCCTATACAGCTTGGAGTAAGACAACGTGCATAAAGAGGATGATGTGGTCAAAATACTGATTTGCCTAATAATTCTGCACTCCCTGTATAGGCAATGGTGGTTAAGGAAGGGGACTCGAGGAAGGCCTGAAACTTAAACTGTAAAATCATTGTTGTCCAAGAAGCATGTTGGGCAGTGGTGGTTAAGAAAGTTGACCTGGGTCTGGCAGGTTTCAGGTTCGAGTCCAAGTTGCCACTGAGGTGCTCCAAGCATGGCATCATCCCCACACACTGCTCCCAGGGCACTTGAGACACTTGTTGTGTGTCACAATGACAAGTTATTCACTTTCACTTCGGAAGGACCGCCATCATCTCTATAGAATTTGCTTACCCAGGTGTCCGTGGATGGCCCAGCGTTCCAACTTTTTATCAATCTATGGTCGACTTCTGCTAGAGTATGTGTACACATTGCCTTATATTAATAAGAGCTGCAACCAAGAGGCACCTGGTAGCAGGCTACCGGTCCGGTTTAAACAGTGCATCTGATTTGCCATAGGTTCACCCAAATTCTTTGTGCAAAACAATATTGTACTTTTAAAACAAGTTAATACTTTAGGTTCAAATGTAGTGCATTTTTTTCCACACAGAAACATTTTAAACCACTGACATTTGTTTCACAAAATAAATAAATAAATCATTTTCCGTTTTGTAAATGAGCATTGTGAGTTGGTGTGAAACAAGGTATATGACACATGGTTTATCTGGCAACATAAAGGTTTATTTTAAACATTAAGCACAAAAAAGAACCTTGGAAAAGAGGTGCAGGTCAATAACACCCTTCCTGAAAAGAAAACAAATCACAATGTCATTTTCTTTGATTATCAAATACTAACAATAATGTTTGATTATACAAGTATTGTATCTTTTTAAATGTCTTTATTCATATTAAAATGTATTTCATTTATACACCTACCTGTGAGAGGGGTGTTTACTCCACACAGTTTCTAGCTTTGTATTCACGTATATCCGTACTGTGCTGCTTGAAAAGCTGCAGGTGTACATTCAGATGATCAAAAAAAAAAGCTTTCTGCGTTGTATATCAATTTTAAACACTCATGACTGTATCTAGGGTTGAGCGATATTTTGATATTTTAACATATATATATCAATATAATTCTAAACAAGAAGTAACACCGGCAATATCACTTGTATCAATACGACATAGGTCATTTTATGTTAAAATGACAATACATGAGTCACAAAGTTGCATCTGTTTCTCCTGTCCCTTTACATGTGTCCCTAAACACACAGCCTTCCAGCTCTGCCTCCCTCACTCAAATACAATAGGTCTCCTCCTCTCCCTCAATTCTCATCTGCACTCTGTGACAACATGGAAATGTCCACACGGGAATGCTGATGATTTTGTTTTCTTTTTAGCAAGTCGAAACAAAGTCGCGTCTCCACACGTGTCGAATCAATAAATAGTGATTTTCGAGATGGGAACGAAAATCTAGGTGAAACCAATGTAATACAATACAATGCATTTTGATATTGTGCAGAGTGCCCTCTATTAATAAAGGTGCCTGTGTGACATTTGGCATGTGGCTAAACCTATAAATTAGCTTTTTAAAAGGTTTGCCTTAGAAAAAAATGAATCTCAATTGCTATGATGATGTAGGGCAGGCATGTCCAAAGTTTTTTTTTTTTTTTCTCCAATCAACCAAGAGCATAGAGTTTGATCAATCAGCTGTCTGACAGAGGTCAGTGGATTAAATGCATAAAGTCAGGTGTGCTGCTGTTTGGTTGGAACAAAACCTGCAGCCACAGAGGCCCTTTGTGGAACAGTTTGCCCAACCCTGCTGTAGGAGAAACCCCAACATCAGCAGAGAGTATCGTCTCGTCGTTCAGCTAAAAAAATATTAAGATATGACTTCTAGTTAATATCGCCCAGCCCTAACCATAACTCATTTGCTCAATACTTATTACCTTTATATCTATGTCGATGAAAGCTTTAAGATAAAAATCTTAAGGCTTTCATGAAGGAAACTATATATTTCTCATTATAAATATTTAAAATTACATTGACCCTTGACTGCCAATTAAATCCATATATATATATATATATATATTATAAATGTATATGCGAAAAGGAGATATAAAAAAAAATTTATATATATTTACCAGGGCCCAAAGGAAAGCAGAGGTGCCAAAAGCAAGTCCAACTTGGAACCAGTTGGGCTTGGTGTGGTCACGCAGGTAACCCTTGGATGTAGACATATATCTGTATCCCACTGTAAAGAAATTTATAATGAACAAATACAGCTCTTATGGCAACATAAAGTATATAAACTACTGGCAGTAGCTTAGGAAAAGTACGATACCTTAAATAAATTAAGGACGTACACCCAGAAGAAAAAAGTACACCTCTATAAATTAATTACATTTTGCAAACCTGGTGGCCCTGCTTTTAGTAGGTAAATGGCAACGCCTGTAATAGAAAGTGCGGAGCGGTGTCACTGCACGATTTGCGGTGCCCATCCAACCTTGGACAGTGATATATCTCTGTGACTTCTTCACCTTCTTGTAACCTCACCATTTCACTGTTTTCCCTTACGTTTACACACATGTACTATGTCTTGCTACGACTGACCTTCATTCCGCTTCTCTAGTGCAAACCTCCACCTCTCTAGGTTCTGTTCTAGCTGCTGTTTACTCTCACTACAGATTACAATGTCATCTGTAACATCATAGTCCATGGGGACTCCTGTCTGACCTTATCTGTCAATCTGTCTATCACCAAAGCAAACTAGAAGGAGCTCAGGGCCGATCCTTGATGTAGTCCCACCTCAACCTTGAAGTCTTCTGTCCTTCCAACAGCACACCTCACCACAGTTGTACTATTGTCATACATGTACTTCACCAATCTAACATACTTTTCTGCCACTCCTGACTTATTCATACAAAACCACAATTGCCTCTCTTCGAACTTTGTCATATGCCTTTTCTAAATCTACAAATACACAATGCAGCTCCTTCTGACCTTCTCTGTACTTCTCCATCAACATCGTCAAGGCAAATATTGCATCTGTGGTACTCTTCCTAGGCTTGAAACCATAATATGAACAATGCATCTTTGTTAAATATACTTTAACAATTGAAATGCTCTCTATATTTTTTTCTTCCTGATTTTACTATTTATAGGTATATTTGAGTAAAATAAACATTTTAGTTTTATTCTTGAAACTAAAAAAACTACCAACATTTCTCCCAAATTCCAAATAAAAATATTGTCATTTATAGCATTTATTTGCAGAAAATGACAAATGGTAAAAGTAACAAAAAAGATGCAGTGTTTTCATACTTCAAATAATGCATCACAATATTATAATATACATATATATACTATATACAGTATATACATACATATATATACATACATACATACATATACACATACATACATATACATACATATATACACACATATATACATACGTATATATATACATACACACATATATATACATGCATATATATACATACACACATATATACATGCATATATATATATACATACATACATATATACATATATGCATACATATATACATATATACATACATAAATGCATATACACACACATATATAGAGATAGATAGATAGATAGATAGATAGATAGATAGATAGATAGATAGATAGATAGATATTATATTCAGATAGAGAGATAGATATTATTATTAATCCCTGGGGAAAAACAGTTGAGTAGCAGCATAACATTGTCTATGGTAATATAATTTGACAGCTATTCTTATATTATTTATGTATATGTGTATATATGAATAAACATTTAACAAAAAGATAAACAGGTTTCAGCAAGTTAGGTTTCAGCAGGTTAGCAAACGAAATGTATTATAACCATATTATTCGATGACAGCAGCGCTGTTTGCGACGATTTAAACGATTTACAGCACTGCCTTTTCACATGCACAAATCGAAATCGTCACAGCCACACGCGAAAGTTCTCTAAGAACCAACTGCCCAGAAAGTGAAGAAAAATAAAATACAATGTGTGGTAAGTAAACGCCCAATATCGATTTCGATTATATGTCAGTTGCTTAAACGAAACAGACATGAGGATATTTTCGCAAAAAACAAAATGGACGTGCACACAGCGGAACTAAGCCTGCTACAGAAATGCTAAGCTAAGGTCAAATATACATTCAATAACCCACCCGTTAGTTTTCGACAGCAACATCAAACACGTGTACACTTTTACGCCTTTATAACTGACAAACGTATATTCCTACCCGTGCTGTTGATAACAGATCTGCCAATGATGCGGGGAAGCCACATTTTAGCTCTTAAGTGACCAACGAACGACCCACTCGCTCTGAGCTCTATTAATTTCCTTCCTGCCAATAGGAAGTCCAGATCAGATACAAGTAAAACGACCAAGCTTGTTCTTTCCGCGGCTGTATTTTTTGTTTTGTTTTGTTTTATATCTGTTGTCTTTTGGAAAAGGTCCTGCAGGCGCTGCGGGCGTTTTCTACGGCTGTCACGTGCGTGCTGTGCAACCAATCATGTGAGGATTGACAAGGATCATACCATCAAGCAGGGAGGGGCGGGGGTAGCACCGCTGAGACGGTGACAGGAGGCGGGCGAGGGAGAGACGCGCTGAAGGAGAGAGAGGAGTGTGGTGCAAAGATGGTTGAAAACAGAAAAAAAAGTAGCATTTGGATGCATTTTGACTTGTAACAACATGAAAGCACAGTGTACAACTGTGAAGTGAAGCTCTCATATCGAGCATGGTCCACAAAGAACTTCTTTACTTTATTTAAACAAACACTCTTTAAAGAACAATTACAAACTCAGTCAAAAACATATTAGTCATACATTTTAAAGTAGCCACACCTCCAAAAAAACAAACAAACAATAATAATAAAAAAATACAAGGGGTTTAGGATAGGTTAAGTTCTTCTATCAATGTGTAGAGTTTATTTGCATGGGTATTATTTATTCGTTTCAGACATTTTTGTAACAAAAGGATTTCATTCTTAATGAAGGGGGGGGGTTGACATATCGACATTTGTGTATATAATATGTTGTGATAATAATGAGATTATTTACTAAAAACTCATTTCTTTTGACTTGGAGGATTACTGTTACTGTTCGAATATTGTGAGAGGACCAAAAGCCCCTATCTCTGGAGCTGGACGAGATCAAGTCGTGGAGAGATTTCCACAAATTTTGGACAATATCACATTCATAAAACAGGTGGTCTGTCGTTTCCAAATTCTTTTTTTTTTTTCAGCCTATATCAGGTGTGCATAATTATTAGGCAACTTCCTTTCCTTTGGCAAAATGGGTCAGAAGAGGGACTTGACAGGCTCAGAAAAGTCAAAAATAGTGAGATATCTTGCAGAGGGATGCAGCACTCTTAAAATTGCCAAGCTTCTGAAGCGTGATCATCGAACAATCAAGCGTTTCATTCAAAATAGTCAACAGGGTCGCAAGAAGCGTGTGGAAAAACCAAGGCGCAAAATAACTGCCCATGAACTGAGAAAAGTCAAGAGTGCAGCTGCCAAGATGCCACTTGCCACCAGTTTTGCCATATTTCAGAGCTGCAACATCACTGGAGTGCCCAAAAGCACAAGGTGTGCAATACTCAGAGACATGGCCAAGGTAAGAAAGGCTGAAAAACGACCACCACTGAACAAGACACACAAGCTGAAACGTCAAGACTGGGCCAAGAAATATCTCAAGACTGATTTTTCTAAGGTTTTATGGACTGATGAAATGAGAGTGAGTCTTGATGGGCCAGATGGATGGGCCCGTGGCTGGATCGGTAAAGGGCAGAGAGCTCTAGTCCGACTCAGACGCCAGCAAGGTGGAGGTGGGGGACTGGTATGGGCTGGTATCATCAAAGATGAGCTTGTGGGGCCTTTTCGGGTTGAGGATGGAGTCAAGCTCAACTCCCAGTCCTACTGCCAGTTTCTGGAAGACACCTTCTTCAAGCAGTGGTACAGGAAGAAGTCCGCATCCTTCAAGAAAAACATGATTTTCATGCAGGACAATGCTCCATCACACGCATCCAAGTACTCCACAGCGTGGCTGGCAAGAAAGGGCCTAAAAGAAGAAAAACTAATGACATGGCCTCCTTGTTCACCTGATCTGAACCCCATAGAGAACCTGTGGTCCCTCATCAAATGTGAGATTTACAAGGAGGGAAAACAGTACACCTCTCTGAACAGTGTCTGGGAGGCTGTGGTTGCTGCTGCACGCAATGTTGATCGTGAACAGATCAAAACACTGACAGAATCCATGGATGGCAGGCTTTTGAGTGTCCTTGCAAAGAAAGGTGGCTATATTGGTCACTGATTTGTTTTTGAATGTCAGAAATGTATATTTGTGAATGTTGAGCTGTTATATTGGTTTCCCTGGTGAAAATAAATAATTGAAATGGGTATATATTTGTTTTTTGTTAAGTTGCCTAATAATTATGCACAGTAATAGTCACCTGCACACACAGATATCCTCCTAAAATAGCTAAAACTAAAAAAGCCCCACTCCAACTCCCAAAAATATTCAGCTTTGATATTAATGAGTCTTTTGGGTTCATTAAGAACATGGTTGTTGTTCAATAATAAAACTAATCCTTAAAAATACAACCTGCCTAATAATTCTGCACTCCCTGTATAACAATTCTCTACCACTAATTTAAATCTTTCTTTATAAATTCGTTCGAGGGCTAAATATTGTTTATAGTTTTAAAATAAACTTCTTTGCACTTTGGGGAGATTGGACATTTTAAGTATTTAGTTCGAATAGTTGATATTTCAGATTTGTTATAATCTCTAAGAGTGAGGGAGCTTTTTGTTCTGATATAAAGGGTTTACGAAGTACCGCCTTAAAACCTTGGTACATTTTTCGTGTACGAGGTCCAGATCATCTATCTTTACCTTGTGTAAATTTGGAGTAAAAAAAAAAGGGCTAATAAAAATAGACCTCCACCGACTCAATATCACCCTATTGTTTCACAATGGGACATTATGAGGGCTGAAATTATGCTTGAATATCATTTTCCAATTTAACAGAACCTGTTTGTGAAATGTTGAGAGTTTTATGGGCAGTTTGAAAAATTCAAAGTCACAAACTGATAGAAATTCAATACCACCAACTTTGTTGAAAACAAGAGAAGGTAGCGAGAACCATTTCTCATTATCATTCCTTAGGAAGGAGCGGAGCCATTTAATCTGAAGTATCCCATTCATAATTTCAAAATCAATTGCTTTTATACCACCATCCTCATAGTCCTTTAACAAGTCTCCATTTCTGATATACTGATGTTTATTTTTCCATATGAAATTGAAATTTGTTCTATTAATTTCTTTTATAATGCTTGCTGGGATGGCTATAGGGAGTATGCTGGATAGACTAATTTGGATAATGATTCAACCTTTGTTACCATTGACCTCCCAAACAATGTTAAATCCTTTTGCAGCCACATATTTAAAGTTTTTTTTTTTTGCATTTCTCAATAGTATTATGACTATTCTTCTTTATCCTATCGTTTACATATTTACTAATCAAAATTCCTAGACATTTGATCTCATTTTTAACAGGCATATCATAGAGTAAAGAATCAGAACAGCTATGGATACTCATGAGTTCACATTTGTCCAGATTCAGAATCCAACTTTATTGTCATTGCAC
>NC_024321.1:404729-416272 GCF_000523025.1 Cynoglossus semilaevis
AGCTTTGGGATTTGAACCTGTAACCTTTTAGACTCATGGTTGCTTACTTAGCCACTACACCAACACGGTCATGGAAAGCAGCAAGGCTATAGCCTTACCATCGTGAAAAAATGATGGTAAACGATGATGGAAACGATGGTAAGGCTATAGCCTTGCTGCTCTCCAGGACAGTGTTGTGGACTCAAGCAAACTTGAGTCCACAACACTGTCCTGGAGAGCAGCAAGGCTATAGCCTTACCATCGTGAAAATATCCATAAAAAAAGTCCCAAAAATCTTTAAAATGCAAAATTTTGTTCCTTAGTATACTTCGCAGCTTTGGGATTTGAACCTGTAACCTTTTAGACTCATGGTTGCTTACTTAGCCACTACACCAACACGGTCATGGAAAGCAGCAAGGCTATAGCCTTACCATCGTGAAAATATCCATAAAAAAAGTCCCAAAAATCTTTAAAATGCAAAATTTTGTTCCTTAGTATACTTCGCAGCTTTGGGATTTGAACCTGTAACCTTTTAGACTCATGGTTGCTTACTTAGCCACTACACCAACACGGTCATGGAAAGCAGCAAGGCTATAGCCTTACCATCGTGAAAAAATGATGGTAAACGATGATGGAAACGATGGTAAGGCTATAGCCTTGCTGCTCTCCAGGACAGTGTTGTGGACTCAAGCAAACTTGAGTCCACAACACTGTCCCGGAGAGCAGCAAGGCTATAGCCTTACCATCTATCTAAAGGCTATAGCCTTTTTTGTTTAAAGGTCCAAAAAGTATTTTATATGAATATTTCAAAAATCACCCAAAACAGTGTCACAATTACCTTACATGAATTCAACCCAGGTCACCACAATCAGATGTATCCCCACAGGTTTGGTTCAAAGCCAGGGACAGATGAGACGAGGATGACGATCAACCACAGGCATCGCTGTCTGTCCAGACGACAGCTTAAAGACATGATTGCAGCTGTCAATCAAGATCAGCCAGCTCAGATATTTTTAAATGCTGCATTTCATTTGAACTCAATTAATATTCATGAAAGTGAAACAAAAACAGTTGTCTATGATTGTTTGTGGCGTTTTTGTGTTTGTGGTATTTATCATAATATTACAAAGAATAATATTACTTGAGAAAAATATTTTATTTCGGGTGTCCAATGTGGGGTCGCAACCCTCAAGGTTGGAAAACACTGCACTAAGTTCTAGCCAATTTGAAGTAGAGTAGTTATGTCTGTATTATGAGGCCATTAATTAAAAAAATTATATTTTAGTGTTAGTCTATTTTCGTTATATTTGTTTTCACATCAGACATTTTTAACAATAAGGGTGATTTTTTTTTCATTTACATTAGTCACTTTTAGAATTTAAAATACATTTTGGCAAAGCTTAGTTTAGCAGTTTGTTTCGAGCATGTAAGAAAAATAACCATACAGTAGTGTACAGACGTTAAAATACTAAGCTTAACTTTTTTTTTGCTTATTCTATAACCTTCACAACAAAAAATGTCCAGTTTTCTAAGCAGTACACAATATTCAATTTTCACAATTTTTCATTTTTTTTAGAATTAAATGTCGTTCATTATAATAATCGAATATTATATAATTATTTTAATTAAACACATTTTGTTATATCTTCTCCTACATAAGAAAATATCACCAAGTGAAGGTTATTCTTTCAATTTTCTTTTTTAAAACACATCTCCACTACACCACTAGAATTTACATTTGAGAATGTTTCAGCACCTGCACCAAGTCTTAATCTCCGTCTGTGTGTGGAGGGAGGATGGGAGGAGGGGCACTAGAGAGGAGAAAGAGAAGTCGTCCTCAGAGGTCATGTCCTTCTACTGTGAGCTTAGACCAGAGGCTGAAGGTCACGTTCGGTGCCAGCAGCCTGTGAACTAAGAAAGCATTAACTCAGCCTTTGTGATTCTAACATACATGAGTTTTTTTTTTTTCCACGGCTGCTGTTGCTTCATTGTCCTCGGGGTCTCAGCGGGTCACAGGCCCCAAGACCGGAGCAAATGGTGGTGGGCCAATGTGAAGAGTTTTCTGAAGGTCTGTCATGTCCTGAGGCCAACAATGAAAAAAAAAAAAAAACTGTCCGTCTTTGATAGCAATAGATGGATAGTGTAAAAAAAAAAAAAATACAAAACTTCGCTCCTATTAAGAATCGGTACCAGAATTTTATCTGCAGCAGTACCCTTTTTTTACTCAATTTAATTTAAAACACTGTAATTGCTACAAAAAAAATCTATTTATTTGCTTTACTGGGCCCTCCCTGCAAGAGCATTGTGCTCTTAGCAGGAAAAGCCTGCCCTCCACTTTGAGAACCACTATGTTCAGCTAAACCTATTAAATTGCTTAAAAGATATAATAACTAAAACTAGCTACGAATTTGAGAGAATATTTTTTCGGAAAATAGAACAAAACAAATTAGAAGAATGTCAAAAATAAATGTATTCCAAGGTGCAGCAAAAAGTCAGCCAAACATTTTAAAATAAGGCAAAAACTTGAAAGTTCAAAGTTAGCCACAGGATAAATGTTGTATTACAGAAATGACCCGGGGTTAGCTTAATAAAACTCGAAAAAGTTAGATAGTCAAAGAGCTGAAAAAATGTAAAATAAACCAACTTAAATCAAGAAAATAAACCTTGACAGCCATAAAAGCTTAAAATAATAGCCAAAAGAGAACAAAGTTAGCCCAACAGCTAAACATTAGCTGGACGTAAAATTCATGAAATTTCTACTTTGCTAAAATGTAAGCTCAAAAGGCACTTGAAAACTAGCCCTGGGTAATTAGAAATGTCCTCCGTTGAATTACAGTAAATTCATTGTGAAATCTCCAGATTGCATTTGGTGATAAATGTTTCAGCGGTCGAATGAAAAGAGATAAATCTGCCGTGAGGGTTTTCCAGGAATCAGAGCATGTGTTAGGGTTTGTCTGAAGCAGTGATGAGCTGTGAGTTTGGGAGGATTTGATGATGAATCTGCTGCCTGGCAGCTTCTGCAGTGTAAGCAGAAATGATGAGAATGGTGACATGTCGCCGTATATCACACACACACACACACACACACACACAGGATGTATTTCACTTTCAAAAACCTGTTTTGTTTCGTTTGTTTCAAAATAAATCTTGTATTGCACACATCCTCAGTGCTGTTCCCCAGGTCTGTGGGGTGTTTTGGTTCTCCACACCAGATCATACACACCCTCAACTGGGTGAGCCCGTGAAGACCACTGTAACCTCGGCGAAGTCTTCTCTGTTACCTTTGTGATGTCTTTAATATCAGCAATTTAACTAAAGTGAAGTGAAAACAAAAAAAAAAAAAAAAAAAAAAAAAAGGCCATATTTTCCAAAGAGGTGAAATTACAATCTTCTGTATTTTAACAATTTCAAAAGTCTTCAGCTGTTCAGGGGTCTTACTTTTCTCTGACAGGAGGTTTGCAGATGTGGACCACTTTTAGGAAGGAATAAAAGCCTTTCATTAACTCCACATATGGCGTCCAGAATGTGAGCAACAACTCTGCTCAACAGCTGGTTTCAAAAACTGGAATGTTTTCCCGTTTTTTTTTTCCCCCTCTTTTTGATCTTGAAGTTTAGTTTATTTTAAACTTAGAAAATTCTGAATGTGGACCATATTTTCTAGCCCTGTTACAGAGTGGACCTGAGGATGAAACAGTACACTTTGATCTTACTAATCAAAGGGCCAGATAACATATCTTGGCCACACTTGGTGTCCAGACATATCGCACATGTCTGGTCTTTATTTTGGAGACGTGGATCTTGTCCTTATGTGGCCTATTTTTAGCTTTGAACAATGCCTGGTCCTAATAGTTTGTATCTATATACAGGATGCCACATTTGGAACATATATCCAAAGGTCATAATCCAGAGGTCATAAACCGAGTGTATCATAGCATGCTATAAAAATATATCCAGGGAAGTTCAAAAGGTCAAAAAGTGTTTTACCAAACATAAGATTAGGGGAAAGAATACAGTGATTTATATCATGAAGCATAGAAAAAATGTGTGATTTCTTGAAATAAAATCATTTATACTTTTTTGAATATATTTTTGAATATATCTGCAGGTAACGCAAGATAGGGAAAGTGTCTGAATAAGACTTAAAAAATGATCCTCTGACTAGAAGTGGTTGATATAAGAAAGAGTCAGAAGAAGTGCTTAATTATCTTAAGAAAACTGAATAAGACTTAAAAAATGATCCTCTGACAAGAAGTGATGTTGGAAAGTTAGGGACAGATACAGGAAGGATGTTCAGGACATGACTCACATAGTGGTCAGGTCAGGGGGAAGCAGCCCCGTACCGGGCGGCTTAGGGCGTCGGCTCTTCCGGAGCAGTGAGGACTGAATGTACCGAGGGCCTAAGGTCGTGTCCTCTCCTCGACTACACCACCAGTGGGCAAGAGGTTCAGAATATAATTTTATTTTTGACACAATGCCACAGCACATTTATATTATATTTTGATCTGTATATTATACTGACGTGATTGAGTGAGTATTTACATTATGTTTTATAAAATGGCTGAAATTTGCTCATGTGCTGTGCCCTATTCATTCCAGTAAATACATTCTTATGTAATTAAATCCATAAATTGAAATACATTTTGTCACATCATAGATCCGACCTTTGCTGTGCCCTATTCATTCCAATAAATACATTCTTATGAAATTAAATCCATAAATTGAAAGAAATTTTGTCACATCTTACGTCCGACCTGACCCAGTCTACATTATCAAGTGCTACATTAAAATGTGGGCCAGTCAGTGAGCAAAAGTCCACACTTCATAGGCACCGCTTTTGTCCTGAAGCCCAGATTTTCTTTCCGTAATCTGGGCTTCAGGACAAAAGCGTTGTGTTCACAAAAAAGGGTGTCCTAGACTTACGTCAGAACTCCGTTCCTATGGCGCAACGTAAGTGGATTTCTGAGTCGGAAAAGTACCGATGTCACTTACCCACGCTAACACTCTGGTTACATCATAATCCGGGACAGGAGAAGTCAAACTCATTTTGGTTCAGGGGCCACATACAACCTAATTAGATGTCAAGTGGGCCGCACCAGTACAATCATAACACAATACAATCATAAAACAAACTATAAGTCCATGTTTTTCCCCTTGGATTCCATCAATTCTCCATGACCACCACCTGCAAAGAATGCAAAGAAGTAAAAGTATATTACTAAATATTCATATTTAATTCAATTTCATTTTACAAAACACCATGAACACGAAGTGTTCTCAAAATTCATTGCGTGGTCCGGATCGAACTCTCTAAAGGGCAGGTTCTGGTCCCTTATGTTCGACACCCTTGATCTAGGACGTAAAACATCAAAAGAGTCTGACCTACGTTTGGAATCCATAATAAAACTTTGCTCCACTTTCGAGATTTATATTTATAAAGAGTCCCAAGATCCAGAAACTGTTTCATACCCAAAGGCTTTTTTTGTCCTCATGTTGATACCGAGCTTGATATGTAGACTCCCAGGCGCAGTCTGACAGCGATATTTTGATCAAACATCGGCTGCTGACTTGAACTGTTTTCTGAGCTTTGATTTTTTTTTTTTTTTCATCAAAACCATGATACATCAAAACCAGACATTTTTGATATTGCTACTTCTGGCTGTTAGCCTTAGGGCTAGCACTTTGTTTTTTCAACAAGAGCAATTTTCAGGACTAATATTCAGTGATCTCCTCTAATCATTTAGGTCCTTCTTCTTTCTTTATGTCTATGTACAGAGTTGGGTAAAAGTTTTAGGCTCATGTATGCATGTACTTTATCCTTTTCCTTTCTGCCGTATTATTTCTCGAGTATGTTAATGAATCATTGTTAGGCTCAGAAGCTACACAGGGATTACTAGTAAAAAAGAAAGATATATAAAATAAGGTGATATCATAGATATAGAACACCAGGGGTGTCCATACTTTTTTGGCTTGGGAGCTACTTTTCAAATGACCAGACTAAAGCAATCTACCTCAGTGAAATACTACATTTACTCATATAAGCTGAACATACGTTTTTGATACATTTATGTTCAGGAATAGTTGTTGCTGATGTAGACATTAAATCATTCTAGTCCGCCAGTGGTAAAGAAAGAACACAGTAAATTCCAAGTTTTACCTGAGAACTACAGCAGTAACCTTTAGAATTGAAACTACACCGAGGCCTTATTTCTCTGCAGGTATTGACCTTTCTCACACAGCAGCTCGTTGTGGATGAATTTTCAAACCCGGAACAGCTGGACTTTTTTCTTTAACACATTTGGAGGAACAGGAGTTTTTAGTGCAGTGAACCTTTGTGACTTTTGGCAAGAAAACAGAACAGGACGGAACAAGACAGGGATAAAGTAAAAAGTCGTCCAAGGTATTATATGCTACATGTGTAGTATATAAAACCTGATCCCCAAGTGAAATAGTAACTGTGTCAGGCCATTGGCTAATCTGAAAAATATTGTTCTTGTTTTTTTTTTTTTTAAAGAATTGTGTTTTGGCTGAAAATTTTAACACGGTTTTGTTTTATAATTGCTTGACTTAGTGATGTGCACTAGATAATTTTACGATTAATGTATGTACTTGTGTTTTTTTTTTTTTTGACCTTCTTTGACATCTTAGTTTATAATGAGACTTGTTTGTTTGTATTTCAAGGTTCTTTAGTTTAGTTTTTTTTACATTTCTCCTTAGCTGTGCATAACCCTGTTAATGCCTCACACATAAAAAATGTATGTTTAGAAAATATTAAAACTAAATTATTAAAAAAACTGTTTTTTTGCTACTCTTTGGCAACCTTTTGCTCACAATAATCATTTTTGGAAAAAAAAAAGACGATAACAAATTTTTCTCATAACGTTTTGAAAACAATGTACTTGAGTCAGTTTGTTTCTCAGAATTTTAGATAGAAATCCAGATATTGTGAAATGAAAGAATAATTTTTTACCACTCTAACACCCGAGAACCGATACTCGCCAGAGTTCTCATCCCTGCTCTCTCTGGATGTTGTTTTAATGCAAAGTTTGTGGCAGGAGTTTTGCAAATCACCCTTACACGTTCCATGCAAAAGACTTAGTTGCATGGATACAAATCACATTAATTTCTTTTGTCTCACCAACACTGACTCGAAACATTGTCACACGGAGATGTTCATTTTTTTCTGTTCTTTGTTTTTGTTTTGTTTTTGTTGTTGTCATTGTTGTTGTTGTGTCTGGTTTATTTAAGATTTTGAATATTTGCATATCCTAAGCTAGGTCTTTGCAAATTTCAACCAATGTTTTTGCTAGATTCAATGTATTTAATCATTTAGTTGTTTCTAAGCAACTCCTTCAGTTTGCGTTTTTGATATTTTTTAGCCATCTTCATGACTTCCTAACTGCGCTTTGTGAGATTGATTTTTGATAGCGTATTAAGTAGAGATGTCCGATGATATCGGCCAAACAATATCATTGGCCGATATTAGCTTAATTATGT
This sequence comes from Cynoglossus semilaevis, assembly GCF_000523025.1. Lineage (NCBI taxonomy): Eukaryota > Metazoa > Chordata > Actinopteri > Pleuronectiformes > Cynoglossidae > Cynoglossus > Cynoglossus semilaevis. Next base: position 412,203 of record NC_024321.1, read on the forward strand.
AATATCGGTTTTCCTCCGATAATGAAAACCTGATAACGCCATGCCTGGGTTCCGTCCAGATGATGTGACCTAAAAAAAAAAAAAAAGTGAAACCATTATTTGCATTGTGCACAGGTTTGGCATCGGATATATCAGGTTGATATCGGAATTGGACATTAAGTGTTTGGACGATATTGGCATTTCGAATATCGGCAAAAAGTTTACATATGACATCCCTAGTATTAAGTATTCAGTTTAGTAACATAACAAACTGTTGTCTATAAATCCGGCTAGAAAAATAAAGAGCTCTGAGATGAATACTGAGCAACAATAATAAATAGAAAGATGGCAGACATTATTGAATTTATCCAAATACATTTATATTCTTGGGGGGAAAAAAAAAGATACTTCTAATGAACCTATCAGACATTTAATGAATATATGAGACACACGCACACACACACTGAGACACAGGCACATGCAGACTCAGACAGGAGAAAAAGTTAATGGAAAGCCATTTAATCACAGATACAAACAAATTAACCTTTAAATACCAGTCGGAGCTGGGTTTTAAGTGCTGTTACATCTGTTAGAGCTTTGCTCTCTAAGTGTCTCACTCCATCAACCCTTTACCCTAAATACCCCCATCTGAATGTGGCTGGAGCAGAACAGGAAGGTGAGTTTGGACCTGGAATGTTCCAGAACTCATTAATGTGACTGCAGATGGATGCATCTGTGCCCAGAGGAGGGATATGATCAGTCAGCGCAGAAACGCTTCATCATATGAGATAATTAGACACACTCACCTGATGGTCCTGCAGCTACAACATCACTGATACTTTTTTAATGATCTGAAAATTACATGGTCGGATAGTGAGGAGAAACGCGTTCAAATGTTTGAAATTGTCCTTGATCTCTGCAGGAAGGCGTTTGTATCGTTGTCATAAAATATCTAGCTAGCTTTGAAGAGCATGAGGGAAGAAAATAGGCACAGGAACAGGAACAGTCTTCCATTAGCTCAAATAACCTCAAGATAAACCTCAACCTCCTTTTCTGTGCAGGCCAGGTCATTTAAAAAGTGTTTGGCTGGTGCAATTAGAATAATAGATTGTGTAAGTGTGAAGTAAAATGAAAAAAAAAAAAAAGTTCAGATCTTGATAAATGGCAAACGCAACAATTCTAACAGAAACCCCGGTTTCTGTTAGAACGGCTAAAGGGCTGCGTTTTTAATGTTAGACAGAGACCTGCCATGGATGTGAAATAATGAAATTAGCTTAAGCTAATTAGGTGAAAATTTAAAGCTAAATTTTTAAGCAAAGCTAGCTAGTTTAAGGTTAGCCAAAATTAGTAAGAAAGGCTAAATGTTACCTGTTGTTTTTTTCAAAGTTACATACCTGTACGCCCATAGCCAAAAGATGTATATGTACCCCGAAATACCTGCAAGTGAGTGAAAATTAACCTAAATAAGACCATCGCCACATTCATGTTAGCCACTTCTGTTGCTATGTGTGGTTCAAGCACTACAGACTGTTTAGCCTCTCACTGTTTGAGACCAATTAAGCTGTATGATGGCAGTCTGAGAGGGACAAGGACCGAACAGAACTGGCTCCTGAACCAGATCTACAATGATGTGTCATGTCAGAGTGCATGCTGGGACAGGGTCAGATCCCAAAGTGACTATTGGAATAGAATAGTTGAAAACAGAAACCGTGCGGATGGATTTTAGAAGACTCCCATCTGTCCATCTTTATTTTCTCCATTCTATTTGGAGTTTCCCAGAATCCTCCTCCTCTCTGAGTCTTTTCCTGTCACGGCCCCTAAACTCTGATATGCCGTGAAATTCTCGGGGGACCAATCTCTTTGCTCTGAGTTTCCAGCTTCAGTTTCAGTCATCCCTCATGGCTGGTGTCTCCTGAGAAAGTCCAGACAATCTGGTGTCCATGGACTTACGAGAAATCAGCAGTAAGAAGAGAAGGCTGCAGAAATGAGAGCTGATGGTTCGGGCAGTGAGATAACAATTACTGTGTGTCATTCTTTTCTAAATTGCTCAGTAAAAACACATTTCTCACTATTGAATAACCATCAGCATGGAAGAGTAAATGAGCACGTTGTTGTTCGCTTTCCTCCCGTTGAGCTCTTAAAAGCAAAATTATAATTAGCTCTGCATCAACAGTGGACGTCTGCAAAGAATAAGAGCCAAGAACCCGAACCCTTTAAATTCAGGTCACACTCAGAAAAGATATTAGATGATTGGAAGATGTGCAGGAAAAACATGTCTGGACAGTGACAACCCCAGCTGCTTTGTGACATCAATATCAATCAACCTGGAAGTGGCTGTTGCTGCTGCTGCTGCTGCTGAATGACAACGTCCTTGACCTTATTCTGAAAGGTGGACTGTAGGAATATAAATGGCACAGAAACAGACAAAATAACAAAAGATGAGGTTTGAGGCTTTTTAAAAGTCAGGCTAGCCTAATTTTGAAATCATATGAATGGTCTGAATTTAATAAAAGAGATACTTGGTGTCTGTGAAACCTCAGCCAGTTAGTGGCATACAGTTCAACGGGATATGAGTCACGTCCCAGCTAATCCTTAATCAAATATTACTTATTCTATGGTTACATTTTGGGTCACACATCTCATGAATGTAAGGGCATAATAACCACAGATTACTATTCGTTACTTTGTAACAAGACTGGGACCAGATTTAACTTTTATCTTTCTCATTTTTGTTCATTTAACTCGGATATTAGGAGGACTTCCAGGACTTTTTGGTATTTAAGCCATTGCACTGTTATTGTTTTTTTTTTTGAATACTTGTACGAGCGCTCCCACTTTTTCACAGGCATTCGGGAGAAGTTTCATCCCTTTTTCACCCACAGCTCATCCTGAAAACGGAGGTTCATTTGAGATCCTCAGCCCAATGAAACAAATCAATGCAGATCAGTAAGCATCTGCTTCCACCTGCACAATAAGCTTAGAGTAGATGTTTATATAAAATGTGCTTTTGGCTGGTAAGTACCGTCGTGACAAATTATCAGATCAATAGCCCTTAATACATTTTATTGTGCACACATCCAGTTTTTTTTCTTTTTCTTTTTTTTTTGCAGAATCTTTGAATGGAAAAAAAAGCTTGTCAGCTCTTAAAATGGACAGCGATCCAAGAGGGTATGAAAAGTTATTAAAGTCAGTGATGCATTTGCCAATTTAGCAACACTGCTGCAAGCGTATGTGTGTATGCGTGGGTGTGTGTGTGTGTGTGTGTGTGTGTGTGTTAAACCGTGCTGGATTTTGGTGCCCAGATTGTGAGCAGCCATGCTGCTGTGCTATAGTCAGCCACTGATCCCGCCTCACTGATTGATATCTATGGTGTCAGTTCATTTCAGCAGTAAGCGTAAAAACAGTCTTTTCATGAGGAGCTCATGATGTATAAGACTCCAGGTTCACCTACAGTGATTCTTTTCTTTTCATGCTCTTGTTAGAGTACATGTGATAGAATTTTCTACGGCCACGGTAACAGTAGACGTGTATACATTTGAATGTAGTTGTAGTTTTCAGACGGGTCGATCAATTTATAAATTGGTCACAATGACAATAGTTGATAATACGAATGGCTTCATCGGATACTCAGGAACGGTATTGAGCCGATACTGGTCAGAGATTTGAAGAACTAATCTAACAAAAACCCAAAACAACTATATCCCGTCTGAATTGCTACCTAAGCCCAAATGCTCAACTTAACTTTGTGCTCCATGCGAGAACATGTGAGATGTGATCTCCCCAGCAACGGCAACCTGCAGCATGATGGAGGAGAAAAGAAAATATCGGATCTATATCGGCAGATACTTTAATTTGCAGTATCGATATCGGAAAAGAAAAACAATTTTCTGAAGGGAAATTGTGGGATAAAAAGTTCTATCTATCTGTCTATCTGTCTATCTATCTATCTATCTATCTATCTATCTATCTATCTGTCTATCTATCTATCTATCTATCTATCTATCTATCTATCTGTCTATCTATCTATCTATCTATCTATCTATCTATCTATCTATCTATCTATCCATCTATCCGTCTATCTATCTATCTAT
>NC_024321.1:416441-448397 GCF_000523025.1 Cynoglossus semilaevis
ATCTATCTATCCATCTATCTATCTATCTATCTATCCATCCAGCGTCATTATCATTATCATCATCATCATTATCCATCCATCCATCCATTCATTGATCCATCGATCCATCTATCCGTTCACCCATCTATCTATCTATCTATCTATCTATCTATCTATCTATCTATCTATCTATCTATCTATCTATCTATGTAACAAGGCTGCAAGCTCAGTCGTTAGGTTTAATTCATAGATCTAGTAAACACTGGTAAAATATCTAGTCTCTAAACATAAATGTTTTCGCTTGTAGAAAAATATTTCGTGGCAGTCTGGATTGGATTTGTACTATAAATCCATTTCTCACCACATTAACCAAGGTCATTAGTTTTGTGCAGTGCACCGTCTGCACAGAAGAAATGGGAAATATTTACGCTCAGTTTCTAAAGGCAAAATACTGATCCAGTGTAGGCAGCTATATTAAACAAAGGAAACGTTTGATGACTTGAGAAAGTCTATTTAAAAGCAGCAATCACACTGTCTGTGTGTTAATCATAAGGTCATTCACTGCGTTCTCCTCCTTCAATGGATTTAAAAGGCACCTTCCTCCTGTAGCAGATCTGTGGGCTTTGGCACCGCTGAGGTAAAATAAGTCTGTAGATGTTTTGCCCAGTGGTGTTTTAAAAGGCATCCATTTCAAGAACATAAAGAGCCAGAGGGAACCCTTCTGGGTGGTGTTGCTTTGTTGTTGTTTTTTTTATTTTTTGTTATTTTACTTTCTTAAAGCAATCTTTAGTACTTCCTCTTTTTCTAGTGGTGTTTGATGAAACCTGCAATAACATTTCTTTAGTTAACTCTTAGGGTTCCCATCAGGTGGAGTCTGTGGACAACAGTGGATTTAGGGTTCCTGCTCAGAATCGAGATTAGAACCATTGTTCCCATAAAGTCCTAAACAGATCATATGGAAAATATTTTTTTTTTTTTGCTGATATCTGCTATATCGATATTGTCCGATTCCGAAGCTAAACTAAGGTAAACGTCCCTAGACCATACAAGCAATTCCAGCATATTTGGCAAAACCCAGGCGTTTCCACCCTCAAAGGAAAAACTACTGCAATATCAACCGATACCGATATATGCAGCCGTTGTTCCGCCAAACTATTTTTAGGTCACATCACATGTCTCTCGTTGTGCAATTAACACATTACTTACTTTTATTGTGGTGCCCAACTTGAGCTAATTCGGTATTTTTGGATACACCGATAACGATTCTTACGAATATTACATGCTTATTATAGCATAATATGCTAACATCGGGCCGATAATAACCGTCGACCGATATTAATCGCCCGATAACATCCCTAATAAATTTACATTATATTTAATGTTGAACATATTGGCACTATAAGTCGTTGCTCTCTCTCTCTCTCTCTCTCTCTCTTTGTCTCTTGCTATTGCAGATAATGATGATCACTAAAAAATAGTTTCCTCTCATTTTGAAAAAAACAAAAAGTTCTTTGAAGTAAAGGTGTAATTAGACAATTGTGTGCATAAAGCTCATACCCCACAGTTTCTCCGAAACCAAAACTGTATTGAGATGAAAAACAGTACCAGTACTTTAATTGAATTCATAGTCGGCGCGGCGAGAACACAGCACTGTCCCTACAAGGAAAACTAATATATTATCAGAATAAATCTTTTTGAAACCTTACATTTTATATTTTTTATATTGCCCCCACAATGCAGTATGTTCACTGAACTGCACACATTAGCTGTGATTTATAAAAACCAAACCAAACGCTTGTTCAACAACAGAAAGAAGGCGTTGCTTAGCAACTGCTGAGTGCCATACCAGTAACTGGTACCTGCCTCAGAAGAAGAAACTCCACCCAACTCCATCAGACTTAATCAGACTCCGCTAAACCAAATCAGACGGCACTTGACTGCGCCAGCGGAACTTCACTGCACCTCGCAATACTAGACCTCTAAGTGAAGGCACCAGTCAGAGTACTCTGACATCAGAGTGCACAGAAAACTAGTATTGTCTACTATAGCTTATCTCAAATGGACAAAAGTCATCCAACGAACGCTACAAAAATCTGCCAGTGTTAACAAACAACAACATAATGATGGTGTTGGTAATGCTGAATCATAATCGAGATTGTTAAAAGTGAGTTAAAATGATGGTAAAAACTCAAGAATTAAAAAAAAAAAAAACAGTTTTATTTGCACAAAAAGCTTCTCAGAATTCGATAAAGTTGAATTGAAGTGTGTTATATTATTTGTGTTGCATTGCATTTTTCTATTGCGACGTTTTTCATGGAGTTGTTTTATCTTTGCCGTCAGTGTTTTACTAAAAAGAAACTGATGTGTCATAAAGAAGGGGGAAAGAACATCAATATTTCATACTAAATACGTCTACTCTAAACGTCGTGCAATAAATAAAAAATCGTTTCTCATTTGTCTGTGTCTGCGGGTTTGTTGCTGTGAAGTAAAATAGTGATGTGTTAGGATTTCTCCGTCTCCGTGAGCGAAATAGTCTGGACTCTGGTGCCTGTTGTCTTTGTGGGGTAATCTGTGGGATCACACTCACCTGTTGGTAATTAGCTTCACTCGTGTCACCTGGTGCTCCCTGTGTATATATACCCCTCACCCTCACTCTGTGCTGGTTGGATCATTGTGAGTGTGTGGGTCATTGCATCTGTTTCTGTGCGTCCTTCGAGTTCTTAGTTTGTACTTAGTAGTTTATTCCTTGTCTGATTTATGCCTTGTTCCTGGTCTTGTAAAGAAGTGAGTTTTTTTTTGTTGTTTTTGTTTTTTTGGCCTTGCACTTGAGTAGTTCATTCCTTGTCTGGTTTATGCCTTGTTCCTGGTCTTGCGAAGGAGTGAGTTTTTTTTTTTTTTTTGGCCTTGCACTTTGAACATAAAACTACCTGCACCAGAAAGAGTCTCACCACTACTGCATTTGGGTCCTGCCTGCTTCCTGTCGTTGCCCACACGTGACAGCTGGAGCAAGAACAATGAACAGCGCTCAATGGGTAAGTGCAAGAGTTTAATTTTTACAGCTTCTGGACCTAATCCGCTCAATTCCTTAACCACTAAGCCACCAAACGTAATATCCTGCTGAGCTACATGTTGATTGACTGTCAATGTAGTCAGCAATGAATTGAATAAGGGCAGATGCGCATGTTGTTGGAAGATGTTTACTTTGCACTTAATAAAATGTTTGCAATTTCAAACCCATACAGTTGCATATTTGTTTTAAGGATGGGATTTTTCCTGTTACCATGGTTTCCTGTATTTCTGACTTCCTTGTCTGACCTTATACTAACCTCAAGTGCCTTTTGAAAAATACATGGATATATTATTAGTATTAAAGCAATTCTCTGAAGCATTGGTATCGGCCTATATCCAAATACGGATATTGGGATCGGATCGGAAGTGAAAAAATCTGGATCAGTGCATCCCTATCTGTAAGAGTTATAAAGGTTTTTTTTTTTCCTGTGATAATGAAAACCTGATAACACAATGCCTGGGTTTTGCCAAATATGATGGAATTGCTCGTAGGGTCCTGACATGTTTACCTCAGTTTTGGGGGCAAACGGCTGCATTTGTCGGTATCGGTTGATATTGGAATCGGAAATGACAGTATCTGTATATCGGACATCAGCAAAAACGTAACTCGCTTTAATTCATGTCTCCTCCTGATGAGGAAATCAGAAGCAGGTTAGCTCATGAAGCTAACCAAACTGCCCACACACACTCACTCACACGTGCACAATACAAACAAAACGGTACAGAAACACTGAACACATAAAACCTCAGGCCTCCCATGACGTCCATTTTATAAAAAAAGTAGGACGCATTTTGAACCTCGGCCTGAGCCTCAGCTCCTCTCTCTGTAATTACCGGCTCAGCCCTACGGCCTGTTGATTCCTTTGTGCTTCAACTGCCACTGGCACGTTCCATGCAATTTTCTCCTGAATAATTTCTAATTGATTGAGAAGGAGGGGGCAGCACCGAGTTGATGTATGGGTCGAATATCTGAATACTTTTAGACACTAAAATTTATGGGCCTCCGAGCCGTGGAGTAAATGTCCACCATATTTCATTTTGTCAATGCACTTCCTGCAAGTAGCTGGGCAGGCGTTTTAAGGTTAGCATTCGCTAATGCTATTTGTCACCTCAGACCGAGATGGAGGATGATAAGGACAGAACAGCGAGGGGGTCAGTGTTTATATACCTAAATGGATAAATGACAGGACAGGTGGGTAGTGAAAGAATATAAAGTATATTCATTATTATTAAGATTGTTGGTTCAAGCTGGTTTCTGAGTCTTGGCGGACTCTGCATCATCAAAAGATTTTCCTCCCTTTTCACTTGTCACTTAAACAACGGTATATTGCCTCAATCCCATGAATATTTCTGAATTCGAGCCATTTTAGATAAGAAGACATTAATACGCTCCATGTTTGTGCTGCCAAAATTTGTGGGCCTGGTCCACTTGGCTCCCAGGTCATCCCATGATACTGGTGTGAGGAGTCCATAAGTCTGGCATCTGACTCACTCCATGATCACTACCCTGGATGTCTGACAAAGTAACTGGAGCAGCAGCTCTGATGATGAATTGTTTCATTTTTTTTTGTTTTGTTTTTTTTTTTGTTTTTTGTTTTTACATATTTTGCTGACAGTTACTATTGCCATAAAACAAACTCATACAGTGTAACATATTTATACAAGTGATATATTTAACACAAAATTATGTCTTTTCATGATTTACTTTGAGTGTTGTCTGTATGGGAATTGTTGAATTATGATGGAAGTTGATACAATAATGATTTGAGTTCCATCTCTTGTGGATATTTCAACATACAGCAGCAAAGAAAAGTACACTTTTCTCTCTCCGGGGAGGAAAATCGTTCCAGTGTGTCAGGTCGTATAAATGTCCACCAGGTGAATATATCTGACAGCGGTACAGAAAGTTCAGAAAGTTGTGGTCCCAGAGTGGATCTAAAAGAGCAGCTTGGTACAATAAAAAAAAAAAAAACTCTGCTGCTGTTTGTTACAGGCCTGTTCTTTGGAAAAAGGCTGAAACACTTTTGAACTGCGAGAAGAAAAGACGAAGAGGAGGAAGAGGAGGTGTGATAGGTGTGATTTATGAAAGGTTAGACAAAAAGAGACAGAAATGGAAAACTAGGTAGGATAGGTGAGCACCAGATTGAATGTGTGGAATATGTATAAGTGGATGGAAGGCAGAGCAATCGAATCAATCCAAATCAAAATCACATTGTCTAACATTATTAACTGACGTATATTTTCGTCCTTTGATTATAAGATCGAACTATGAAAATATATGTTTAATAAGGCACGGTGAAATTAAGTGAGATATGATGTGGTTGTTTGGGATCAGACCGGTTATAATGAAAAATACAATACAAAGCTGTATACATGATACAAGAAATAAAAATAATAAAATTAGAGCTAAATAAACTAGGATAGCTGACTAGTAGATCATTCGCAGGGTTAGCTAGGTTAGGTAAACATAAAGGTTTAATGTGATGGTAAATAAAACTCGGGCAGTATAAATAAATATATATGTATACATATACAGTATGTCTATATATATTTATATTTATATTCAATGTGTTCATCATTAATATGAATCTTCACAAATGAATTAGTGTGATAAACACATTAATTATAAATACATATGTATATTTACATACATATACAGTATATGAGATTCTGCCCATGAGTTCAAATGTATTTAAAAATTAGCCACGGATTAATTAGCAAGATTAAAATGTCAATTATAAATACTATATATGTATAGTATTTACAATGTTAATGTTATATGTTATACATTTTCTTTTTTTTTCTTCATGTCTATGTGATGGTCTGCTTCTGATAGTAATTCAACTTTTCTTTTCTACTAATTCCAGACACAAGTACAATAGTATTTACAATGTTAATGTTATATGTCATACATTTTCTTTTTTTTCTTCTTCATGTCTATGTGATGGTCTTCTTTTGATAGTAATTCAACTTTTCTTTTCCACTAATTCCAGACACAAGTACTCACACTCACACTGAAATGCCATGCTGCTTAGCAGTATTCATGTTGCGGTCCAGCTTAGCTGTCTTTTGGATCCCTTTGCATCTAAAAGCCACATGGGTCTCTTCCCCGTTCCAAACTTCCCTGAATCACTGCGTTTGAGTGAGAAACGTGTCACAGAGAAGAAAGTTGTAGTTTTCTGTTTCTCAGAGAACTGTTTTGAGTTGGAGATTTTCCAGAAGCACATGTTCTGGTGTGTGGGAGAGAGAGGTTTTCTCCCTGTCTGCAGACACCAGACGCAGCACCGCCATCGCGGTTGGAGATAGAGACAGAATGTGAACATTTGTTTTCACAAACAAAAATGATCCTTCATTTTTTTTATTATTATTTTTTTATTTATTTGAGGTTTACTTAAGTGTATATGACAGTGGCAGCTGATAGTTGACAAATGACACAGAAAATGAAACGAATACTAGAAAAGTAATTTTCTGAAAAAATACCTAAGTCATTTTAACCTGTATTTTTCAGTTGAGCAAAGTTGAACTAGAAAACCCTGGGAAAGTTTATTTTCTTAAAACCCTGCTGGACCGCAGACGGTGCAGGAGGAAAGGGAAAGAAAATAAAAGAAGGGGGAGAAATGGAGCATGGGAATGTGGGTTGATAATGGGACAAAGCCAGAGGCCTCTTTCACTCTAAGCTGGGATGCAGAGAAAAAAAAAAAGAAAAACCTATAGAGTTTGATAAAAGAACCATTTATTTGAGAACATCAAGAACCTCTTCACCGAAAAAACACTTTCAACTTCAGCCAGATCCCAGTAAAATAAAGAACTGGGCGACGTAAAAAAAAACTGAAACATTGTTTAAAATTTATTTTATAACGTAAAGAACTGGGCGACGTAAAAAAAAAAACCTGAAACATTGTTTAAAATGTATTTTATAAAATAATTTCTGTTAGGAGTTGTCTTGATTTTCCCTTTTTTTACCGAACAAATTAAGGAAAAATGAATAACAGTTAAAGTAAAAGAGACTGGTTAAAGGTATTTAAACTGATTATTTGAAATTACATAAATTAGAATGACCTGAAATAATTATATTTAAAGAATGCGTGAGTATATTTATAAGGTTCATTATATATTTCTTGGATTAAACAAAACAAAATTGACCAAACTAAGGCTAATGAGAATTCTCAGTTTTCTGTAGAAACTAACAGGAATTAAAAGATCCTGTCCTTCCTTCTGGAGTTCGGACAAATCAGCAGGCTTTGCACTTGCTACAACACGTGTTTACATTTAAAATCACACCCAGGTGCAAATGAAAATTTTCGAGTCCTAAGTGCCCAAGTCACTTTGAGCTGCCATTAACTCCACATCCGACTGCGTCTCCAGCAGCAAGGTGCAAAAAAAAAAAAAAGAAAAAGCAAGAAAAAAGTATTTTCACAGCAGTTTCAGCACTGAACACAGAATTACCTTTGTGTTTCAGCCTTTCATATTTTTTCTTCGCTTCCTTCCCCGAGGACAGGGCTATGATCGCAGTCGACAACCTCACAAAGTCAGGCACTGGTTTTGAAAATTTACTGTAAGAAATAATGTTTCACACACCGCTAAAGAGCAGAGTGTTTTCCAGAAAAAAAACAAAACACCTTCAACGTTAGATGGAAGATGAAATATTTTCTCATGCCGACTAGCAAACTGTCCGTGTTGCTACTACTGGGATTAGCTCCTGTTCCCCCGTGGCCCGGTCAAAAGGATAAAGTTGAAGACTGCCAAAATAGAAGATTACAGGTTTGATACCCAATGGTAGGCAATAGTCTTAGATTGTCTCCAGCTCTCCACTTATGTCAGTGTTCAGTTCCTAGCAACGACATACCATGCGTTTTCGCCTTGAGTTGGAATTTACACACATTTCAAAATATATAGGAAAATGAAGCCTACAATTTGGTCTGACAGAGTATGGCGCACCGCCGGCAGGTGCAAGCAGAGCCGTCTTCTTCATCGGAATGAGGGAACAAGACTTTCTTAATAAGATTTTATGCAAAGCAGGCGTTTCAAACTCATTGTCACCAGGGGGCCACATCACCAATACAGTTCCCCTTGAAGGGCCGATTGTAGTTGGAATGGATGGAGACTTAGTGATCTGCTTCAGGGCTGAAGCTAACATTAGCACAACAGTACATAAACAGTGTTTTAACAGCTCCTGTATAACCAACTCACGCTTCAACATGACAGGGCTCAAACTGCGCACAACAATCGCTAACGTTCCCTCTTTCGTGCTTCAAGCAGATATACGCACACAGCCATTCACAGACAGACATACACTGCTAGTATAACACACAGTAGCCTACCAGACAAGTCATTGACGCCTAGTGGTACAAACTTTGTTAGCCCCTAAAAGTCCATAAATTAGCCGCATCATTGTTTAAGATGCAGGGATCAAAGCATGTTAGCCCCTAAAAGTCCATAAATTAGACGCATCACTGTTTAAGATGCAGGGATCAAAACATGTGAAAAAAGTAGCGGCTTATAGTCCAGAGATTACGGTAGTCAACAAGAGGGTCGAAAGTTGTACTAAAAAGTAGCGGCTTATAGTCCAGAGATCACGGTAGTCAACAAGAGGTTACTGTGCTTTTTGAATCAGTTCCACTTGCAGTGATATTCAAATGGGTGGAGTGTCTACTATTGTGTGTCCCAGAACTAATTATTATTACATTGTTGGTGAAGTCTGTATCAAACAAGTAGCTCTTCATACAAGTGCCCCTGAAGTAGCTTTCAGTTTCAAAAAGGTAGGTGACCCCTGATGTAGAGGATGTGATGACTTAACATAGAAATTATGTAGGTCGAGGACAATGTAAACCAAGGACCACCTATATTTCCTCGTGTAAGTGAGTCTTCTCCAGGTACTCCTAGAATCCGAATCACAGAGGATTAGGTTTATAGTTGTCTCTAAATGAACAGTATTACGCATTAACGTGAATAAGAATGTTTGTTTGTCTCAAAATGTGGCCCTCTGTCGAACTACATAATTGGGTCTACCCTCGCTCACTGACTGCTAGGATTACCTTTTAGCTCCCCTCGCAATCCCTGGAAAGGATTAAGCGTTAGAAGACAATTTAATAAATGAATAAGAAGTGACGTTTTTAGAATAAATTATTAAAATAGGCGCCCGGAGACTAACGTCGTCCCTGCGGAATGTCAACGCAATGGAACGTGAAGCTGATGAAACTTCTCATGGAGACTGAGGAGATCTGCTGGTAGTCTGGTAGAGTCCTGTGAAGGTCACTTAGTCCGGAGATCTCGCTGGTTTCTGTGGAAGTCCTGGTGTGGGTTGAAAAAGTCTGGTGGTTATAAAACACCGCAGAGTACGTTGGGGCGACAGCAAACACTAATACTACATCAGTAGAGTTGGGTCTAGTGTGATTATTTCTTGCCCGAGATTTAGAGAGTAGTTGAGTATGGTTGACTCACTGTGAGAGTCTTATTAAAGAATGATAGTCTGGCAATGTGACAGAACATATTAAAGTTTATAAATCAGTTCATATTCTAGTCAAGAACAAGATGTAAAACACAGTTTGTTCCATTTTCAGGTCGTATTTTAATTCCGTCTATTTTTAATGTCCTCTGTACTAAAGTTGAGCTTTCCAGGTGTTTTTTAAAATATTTGGTACTAGTCTAGTCCTCGGCTCCTTGTAAGATTTTTCTGTCTCAACAAGGCAAAAGGGCAGAGTTCCTGAGCTGAGCAGAATTAAAAAACATCTCAAGGTTCCTGTGGACAACAGTGATTAAATATGAAGAGGCCTCAGCTCACGGCAGTGAATGAAATGAGAAGTGTCGTGTGTCAGCAGCCCTGATCCTGACTTTCTCTGACACCTTGTCATGGTTCAGGCTTTCAGGCGGCAAATAAATCATTTAGTGTCCGGAGAGGAGACAATTCACACTCTTCCTCCAACAACTTTAAGTCACACTGTGGTACAGGCAGAGGCAGGTAAAAAAAAAAAAAAAACGCTGAGGGAAAACTTTGTCGAAAATGAGTCCCTGATCGTCATCATCGTTTTACTGCAGAGACAAATGTCAAGACATTGAAACTAAAAAAAAAAATGTTTTAGAAGGAAGCAGATCATGTATGTACATTTTTCTCAGCATTTATTAGTCCAAATATTAGCTAAATGCTAACCTTAAAAACATGCTTCAATCCATCCATCTATCCATCCATCCATCCATCCATCCATCAACTATCTATCTATCTATCTATCTATCCATCTATCTATCTATCCATCCATCCATCCATCCATCCATCCATCCATCCAATTATTTTAAAGATATTTAGGATAAGAAATTACCGTAATGAACCTTAAACAACAGTTATCTGAAAAATACCTTAAACTTTGTTCAATATATCTTGAAATGGGCCATTAGTGACGCATGGAAATGTTCACTGAAGAAAAAAAAAAGGGTTGATAGTGATGAACTCAGTTTACACTTGAGCACAATCCTCACAAAAGACAATTTCTTTTGTTTCAAATTTTTAGCAGGTGTTCCGCTACGCAGTGATCGACCACAAAGCATCAGAAAATCAGTAAAAGAAAATCTAGTCACTGCAACAAAAACCACAGACTTTGCAAACATTGCAAGTGAAAATAAAAATGTAACTAAAGTTTCACTATCAAGACACTAGAGAGAAACAATTTCTAATAGGTTTGATTAAAAAGGCACTCGAAACGACCTCTGGTAAATGTTTTTGTCGGTCGGAAAATAATGATTTTCTCAGTTTGCTTTAATTGGAATCCAGTTTGTGTTGACAACAAATTCAGCGTCAGCAGCCACTCTTGCTAATCTGCAGCAATAACACATGTTTACAGTGTGAGCAAAGAAGAAGATCATAACTGATCATTAAACTCCAGACATTTTATGTGACGAATAATGAGAGGCGCAGACTGTAGCTCATTGGAGTGAAATAGCTTTAACACTGACAAGATTTTACAGTCTGGGCCAGGAGCAGCATCAACAGCATTAGCATCTTATGGAAAAACAAACAAATGAGTTGAACATCCAAAGATTAACCTACAGAATCGAAGCTGTTGAAAACGAACGTTTTCTTTTGGTGTGACTTTTTGTTTTTTCTTCAATAACAAACAGGACGGACACCAGTGTTGTGTTTGTTGACGATAAAACCCAGTGATGCGGCAGAGTTTAGACAAAGAGTTTGAGCAAAAATAAAGTTTCGTCAGGGTAAACGACACGAAACAAACTCGTGTTTTTATGTGTGGACTCAGAGTAAACATAGCTCATGGTTTGGATCTAAACGTCTAACTTCTGGAAAACGATTAGTTAAACAATGGTCCAGACCGCCGCCAACATTTTTCCACACTCTGATTATGTGACTGACGTGTCCCGTATCTCAGATTATCGTCCTGGCTCTTTGCTCTGACAACATAAATGTTGTTTGTTTGATTCTTTTTTTTTTTTGTATTTCTGTCATTTCTGCAGCTCAAATCGCATACATATTTGCTGTGGTATTTTTTGTACATGGATGAGAAAAATGAAATCAGTGGGTTGTGTCTTCAAAAGTAGAGTTGAGGCTACAGTTTGATAATGAACTTTATTTTCAGTCATACTGAAAAATTGATTGAAAAAGTGTTTTTAATGCTGTTTTTCGGTATAGTACATATACTATACTAGATACCTAGCTAGCCTTAGGCCACTACTGTTGCGTGTGGTATATATACATACAGTGGCGCTTTTGCCCAGAGGCAATGTCTCTGTTCACCTCCTGGGCAAGATCAAATCCCGGTTAGGACGGTTGGCGCCTTCCAGTGGACTCACCACCCGCAGGAAGGTTCACAAGGGGGTGGTATCTCACAATGTGATTTGCGTAGCGGTTGTGGAGACTGCTGCCCCCGCGACCATGTAACGGATAAGCGGATGAAAATGGATGGATGGATGGATGGATGGATATATACATACATACATATAAATGTATATATATATTTAAATATATATATATATGCATTTTTTGTTCAGGCTAGAGTTTTTTGATTGGCTTATTCACAGCCAATCAAGCTGTTTATAGGCTAACACTTTTACAGTACAGTACTACATTATATATATATATATATACCTAGCGAGCCTTAGCCCACTACTGTTCATATTTTTTAATTTTTTACAGAGAAACTGAGAGATTTCCATTGTCTCTGTCAGTTGTTGCGCTAACATGTCATTGCTTTGTATCGGGTGACATGTTAATAGATTGTATTCAGTTATCCATGAAATAGAAAATAGTGTGTAGAAGAGTATAACTTTTCATAGAAAAAAAAAAGAGAAAACAATCTCCACTTATCATTCAAATCAAATCAGTGACTTTGCCTGGAGTCGAATACAAACCAAAAACACTGATGGAAGATTAATTCATCCATAGGATCCAATTAAAGGCTGTGAAATGACTGAGACACTTCCTGGCTCTGGTTCCTTATCTCAACATGTGATTGTAGTCAGAAATGAACTCCAGGATTCATGGAGGTGAGAGGAGACGGAACTATCACCATTTAAAAACCACTGCGATAAAAATCTTCTAATTAAAAAAAAACAAAAAAAAAAAAACAGTAGTAGTGAGTCCATGTTGGTAAAGTTTGGCGCAGTTATAATAAATTCGTAGGTTAAACTTTTCAAGGAAAATTGTTTATTGTTTCGTTATTCAATCAATTCCATGTCCTAGCAAGTCTTTGCTACATTCTTAGCCATGATTTCAGGGCTGACGTTACACATGCTCTACTTTTTTTTTCCACTATTGCGGTGCCACATGTTTCTACCTGATTTGATCATTTTTGTTGTCTTTTGACTAATCGTGTTTAATTTGGAATAATTTTCTCATCTTATATCTCTTCAACTTAATTAGACTCTCGTGATCATCAACACATTACAAGCTTAAATCCCTTAACCCCTAGGCTATGTGCTGCCCTTAGCTATCGTTTAGCTAAGAGGGAACCCGGTTTCAGGAAACGTCTGTGGACTTTAAAACACTGTAAATACGAGGACTCTATCGTTTTAAAATCTCTAGTCTTTTTACAGGACTCACAATGGTGAGCTATAACAAATGCTGCATTTTAAAATCATTCCAATCTTACAGATAAAAAAATCCCTGACCCATTAACAGGATGATGAAACCTCGACCCTTCTCTGTTCTCCATCATTAAGGTTAGAGTGACTCAACTGCACTGGCGTCCGTGGGTGAATGCAGCCGACCATTAAGTGACATCTGTAGTGACACCACTGCTGGTTAAAATTACAGCCTGCAGTTGTGTGTGATTGGCACTTAATGAGCAAATGTGAGTGACAATGAGCTGTAGCCAGGGGGCGACAGCAGTGCGGGGCGGTGGGAGGTCATGAATCTGGAATAATGAAAGCGTAAAACGTTCACCATCACCCATATTGATTTCCCTTAAACTCACTCTGGGGTTGGTTGTTCATGATCCTCACCAACACGGAAACACATTAAGCCAAAAGCACTTTATTGACATCACCACGTGCTGTAGGAGAAAAAGGGAACAGTGGGATGTGGAACAAAACGCATATTAGTCAGGGTTTCAGGCAAACAAATTTGCATATTCACTGAAAATGCTCATGATGATGGAGGCTGTAATTCAAAACATAGTTAACATAGTCAAACCCGAGAGTAAAATGTCCAGCTGGGTTTTCCGTGACACTTAAATGCGACATCTTTTTTATGTTTTTCTGGAGTCTACTTCTAGGATGACTTCACTTTTAGCTATTTTACATTAATATTATTATTTAATATATAATAGGGATGTCCGATATTATTGGCCGATCGATACTATCAGCCCGATATTAGCATAATTATGTAATGTCTGTAAGAATTTCCTCCGATCATGAAAACCCGATAACGCAATGCCTGGGTTTTGCCAAATATTTTGGAATCCTTAGACGTTTATTTCGGTTTTGGGGGCAAACGGCTGCATATATCAGTATTAATTGATATCGGAATCGGAAATTGAGTGTTTGGAGAACATGGGGGTTAGGGTTAAGAATAAGTTCTGTTAGGGATAAGAACTCCCTAACAGAACTCTTCAACCTTGACGATGACCTGGATGACTGGAGAATCTCTCGATGTCAGATAAAAAGTTGGTCGAACATCGCTAATATTTAACTTTAATTGTATAATGATTTAACTCATTATTAATAGGAGTCACTCGAGAACCAACATCTTTTTATCTACAGTTATTTTTATCTGAGGCTTAGCCTATTTGTAACATTTAAAAAAAACTCAAAATAGTAAGTTCCACAGTAGAGGTAAAATCGATATTTTTGGTGTTTGTAAAGGCCAGTTGGATAGTTTTACACACAGGCTTTTGCTTTCTGTTAGGATTTTCAGGTTTCACATACACCCTGAGTTCTGCCTCATTTCTGACTCTGTCAGTGTTGACCAACACCTCCCTGTAGACTTATTGTGTTTTTGTGCCATCTTGGTTGCACCAGTGAACTCCTGTCGTCCAGAACAGATGGATTTTATCCATCACGAACGCCCGAGTGTTGCAGCAGCTTCTCCTCACAGCCTTTTCCTCTGCTGTCTGTGAGTTAATGTTCCTCCAGCCTTCCTCTGTGAGCGCTGGGCCCTGCAGGACTTCCTGCTTCCTCCTCGTCTCTCCATTAGGTGCCTAACAGAGCGTTGGGCTGCGTCCACTCTCACCCTTCGCGTTTCCGTCTCCCCGTTGCCCTTCAGGTCTCATCGCTCTCGCAATGGTGGATCCATTCTGTGTGATCCTGGGACACATACTGTACTCCATTACTGCTGCTTACAGCCCAGTGCCTTCAGATTTCACTCCCAGGAACCACAGATGGGAACGAGACCATGTTTGCATGGATTCTGGTGTTGATGTGTGTTAGTTGTGTTGGTGCAGGAGGTTAAGCCAAGGGCAAAAAGACACAATATTTACAACGTTAGCGCAAGAGTAAGTGGGTTTTTTTAGAAAAAAAATCATGCAATGCAAAGATAAACATGATGAAATTTGTTTTACCCAAATGTGATATGTTGTTATTCTTATGGTCAGATTTTAATTTTCAGCACATGCGGTAAATACAATCCTTAAACATTGGCCAGTAAACTTGTAAATAAACCGGTACAGTACTGTTTTTCATCCTTCAGTTTCTGTCAGTGTTATTCCTATGGGTTTATTGGTTGTTTAGACCAGTGGGGAGGTGCTAGGAGGACGCTGAAAACTTAGACCAGTGGGGAGGTGCTAGGAGGATGCCAAAAATTGGAGGGAAGATGAAAGAAAACGTATCCCCCCCAAAATCTATTTGTCCTGAAAACTGTAGTAATCCTCAGATTCACAAGTTTAGTACCTGAATGCACCTCTTGCGACACCTGTAACTTTGGCATGACAACGTCATAATTTATACAACTTTGGCATGACGACGTCATAATCTATGTAGGCCTGGCGTTTTAGTCCTGTTATCAAGCTGGTGTGCTCCAGTGTTGCTAGGTGTACGATCATTATCATATTTGTACGAGAATTCGCCCTCTGTACGATCAACAATCCCCAAAAAGTCTAAATAAATGATAATTTGACGAATCTGCCCACCCCCATGAGGCGCTACAGTCTGGGAGAAAAGAGAGAAATGGGGGGAAAAAAATCAGAAAAACAAAAGAATTACTAAGCAATAGGAGCGACTCTGGGCAAGGAGGAGGAGAGGGAAAAAAGACGGCGGGGAAAAGTAAAAGTAAGCACCACCCGATAATACGACGTACCATAATTTTCCTTAAAATAAGATCATTTTATCCCTCTGGTATAATCTGACATTTCCCGCCTGGAAACACTGCTAACCTAACTTAAGCTAGTGGTCAGCTAGCTTGTGCAAAATGGATTGGTTTTTGACAGAACAAAGGAGCAGACCAACAGTTTATTATTAAGTTCATTATTCAGTGGGAATATGAAGTGTCAAAAAGTGTCTTGCGAGAACGATAAGTATAAAGATGTTAATTTTTTTAGACAGAATATCCAAATGCCATTGGTGAAATATTGTTACATATCTATTATTATTCTCCATCTAGCTGTCCGTATCTTATACTAAAATTTAATTCAATCAGATCAACGTTTTTCATTGTAATGAAACCGATAATTATCTCCGTCGGTGATAGAGGCATTTTAATGAGCTTTCACCAAAGTTCCAACCAGAAAAATGTACATCACCGCTGTTGTCAGTGTGGAAGAAACAAATGAACAGGTTTCCATAATTAAACAGTTTAGCTCAACATTGTTTTGTCAGTACCTAAAAAAAACTCAGCAGGTGGATGTTGTTGTTAAAATATTTCTCTACATCAACATCTTAATTCAGAGTTAAAGTTGTGCTAATTAAATTTTTAAAAGCACTCTCAACTGTGTTTTGTTGTGGAAAAATCTGGAGTGAATAATTTAAATGTAGCTTCTACACCTGAGTGACAGGATTGGAGCAGTGTGGTTACAGAAAAGCTGAGCAAAAAAAAAGCCAAAAAAAAAAAGTAGCGTATGAATTAGACTCAGGATTTAGGATTCAGAGATAAGCAGAAGCATTCTTGAATTTGTCATTAATGAATTTTTATTTTTTTTTATTTTTCAAACCAGGCATGGGCAAACTTTTGATTGGGTCATGAGCAGATAGATGGAGCATCGTGTGCTTGCTTAAAACGTATAATGCTAAAATGCTTTTACCCTTTTCTATGCTATCCATTGGTAGTAGTATAATGATAATATAAATTCATAATATAATTTGGAAAAGTTTTGCGGGCCACATTGAAAAAGCCAAACGGGCCGCATCTGGCCCCCAGGCCATAGTTTGCCCAAGCCTGGGTCAGAATTACAGCAGTGTCGGAGGATTACAGATTATGGTTGAGCATGAAATATTCAAGGTTAAAAAAAATGAAAAGATGAAATTTTAACAAAGGTTAATTGTTAGCGTAAGGACAAGGCTAAAGCTAGTAGTAGCAAGATACTCAAAGATTGATCAACTATTACTGAGAAATCGCTTAATAAAATATGTATGCTGATGTGGATCAGTCAAAGACAAATGCTAGCCATGAAGCTAGCTAAAATTTGTTTGACAAAGTGAAAAATTAGCCTAGAAAATGTATCTACGAGGTAGACAAATTAAAATTTAGCACCTGATGAAGCACTGAGAGGGAACATATTGTTCAAATAAAGACTTTGTCAGGGTTTTTGGTACACTCGTTTCACTTACTACATCTTTAAGAACTTTCATATTCTGCCAAATTCTGGAAATGTTTTCAAAGAAGACATTTTGATATGACCTGGTTTGTTACGTGCAGGGGACGACAGAAATCACATCCACACACTGAGAAGCTTCGCCCATATTACCCCTCCTACCTTTGCTAGATGAGCCATTTGCTTTACTTGTACGTGCCTACGGGCTGCTATCATGGACAATGAAAAAGATAAGCACAAATGCTCATTTAGCACAAGAGGAAGAGATGAATGAAGAGTGCGCAGTGCCGCTACCTAATTGCTCTTCCCCGTCTCTTGCGCACTCCATAGAGAGTTGAAGAGCTGCCAACTTAAAGTTCAGTTAGGGGGCCCAGGTTAACAAAGAGGAGGGGGAAGTACGTGCTGTTGGCAGTCCAATATGTAAAGGTTTCTCTCGGGTATAGGAAATGACAGAATGATGACAAAAAACACGAAAAAAAAAAAAAAAAAGAAAAAGAAAACCACATAAAGCACAAAAAAGTAAAATAAATCCTAGAGAAAAACAACAAAAACAACTCTTTGTGGCACCATCTTAGTTTATTATTCTTCTGGAGCTTCATGTTCTGGGTCTGAGTGTGGCTCAAATATATAAGGTTACAGTCATACACTTGCAGTCTACTGCTGTTTGTAGCACATGGAACTGACTGAAACTGCTAATTTACCAGCAGTCATTTTTCTCTCACTTCACAAAAGTTTCCTTGGTTACTTTAAGCTGTCATCAGAGCATTGCACAGGGCGTGCAAAAGCTTATTAACAGAGGTGTATATATATTTATATATATATACGAGATTGTGGAAATTATATATTCCAGTGGACTCACCACCTGCGGGAAGGTTTGGGGGGGTTGTTATGGTGCAATGTGATTTGGGTGGCAGTCATGGAGACTGCTGGCCCCGCAACCCGGTAACGGATAAGCGGATGAAAATGGATGGATGGATGGAAATTATATAAATAGATACTTAGATGTTAAATACTTTTTTTAAAAATCTTGTTTCAAGTCTTTAATGTCTGCAATTATTTAGCGTATTTTCCAGAGTATAAGTAGCCCTTTTTTTTCATCCTGGACTGGGTTTGCGAACTATACTCAGGTGCGACTTAAATATTAAAGTATATCATTTTACATTTGTTATTTTCACACTGACAGCCACTAGAGGGCACTCTAGCTGGCTAGTATGACTTATACTCTGGAACGACTAATATATGTATTTTTTTCTAGGCTTATGTACCAGTATCTGCTGCTCCTGTACCACTGAAAATGTACATGTTTGTTATTTTCACACTGACAGCCACGAGAGGGCACTCTAGCTGGCTAGTGCGACTTATATATGTATTTTTTTCTAAGCTTGTGTACCAGTACCTGCTACTCCTGTACCACTGAAAATGTACGTTTGTTATTTTCACACTGCCAGCCACTAGAGGGCACTCTAGCTGGCTAGTGCGACTTATACAGTATATGTATTTTTCTTCTTTGTTATGCATTTTTTGGCTGGTGTGACTTACACTTAGGCGCGTGTTATAGTCCGGAAACTACAGAAAAGGTTTTCTATAGTTTGTGGAGTGTTGCAGAGTAAATATTGTATCACTGCCTGGGTAGAGAGTGTGTTTTGTAATACTGCATCCCTCAAAAGAGGAAACACCTGGGTATTTTAAAGAGCACTTCTGTATACAGGGTGTGTGTTTGTGTACCTGCAACAATCACTAAGGCTACCGAGAGTCTGTGTGTATTTTTGTGAGACCAGTTCGCCAATCGGGTCACTGAATGGACAATGATAAAATCAATATATTATTAGTTGTATTTATCTATCCTTTTTAGACAAGAGAGAGACACTAAGTGTAACCTTAGGTGAAGTAGGTTTTGTATTGGCACGCTCCCTCGTCTATGACCCTTCCGTACACAGTGAACCGAATCATTTGATCTTGAAAACAGATAAAAGCCAACACACTGAAAAAATGATTGGTCCATTTGTTAAAACTGGCAGGTTCTTTGTCTTGCACATGCTCCATTACTGGAATACAATGCCACACATATACCTCTGTCGTGTGAGTGAGTCTGACTTGAGTCCCTATTATTCCTGTTCATTCTGGTTTCCTGGATATTTTTTTGTTTCATTTTTGAGAATGAGAAGTTCTGCAGAACAATGATCTGCAGCAGAGAGTAAAATACATTTTGAAAGTGTCGAATAAAAACCCTGAAGTAGACTTTTTTTTTTAGGCTTAGTGTCAGGGATAAGCATCCCATCAATGCATTAATAGGACTCTGTCATTTAACTCTCCCGTTGTCCTTCGCATTTTGTACACACCCAGCGTACTCGTAATGGGTTTGCATCCTGTCCCAGAATCAGAGTATGAGGGAAAAGTTGGCACAAGCCGTGCAGTACAAGAGCACGCACACACACACACACACACACACATATAAGGATATTATCAGCCACTGGGTCACCAAGACCCGAAGGATAACACAAGGGTTAAAACTGCAATGAATTCACACTGAATATGTACATTATAATACATTTATACAGCGTGGCTTTTCAGCATGTGGTCAGAAATATACACTTAACATCCATAAAGGAACATTCAGCCTGAAATGGATGTATTTAAATTTAAAATATAGTTGGGAGAGCTTAGGTCTTGGGTCAATGCTTTTGATTTACTCAGCTAAAATGTTTTGCTAAAATCTGAAAAATTACAAGGTTTAAGGAACTTGGTCTTGCATTTATTTCGAAATTAACTATAACCTACATTAGGCTGAACTGCAGTCAGTGATAGAAAACAGTTCCGTTTTTATCAACACATTTTATTTTCTGCCCGGATGAAGCAGATGAGGATGTCAGGTTTCATCAAGGGCCAAAATAAGGTGTCAAGTTTTTAAAAGATCCAGAAAGAAAATTGTCACCAAGTTAGCATGAAATGGCTGAAAATACTAAATTTATAGTAAAAGGGAGTATTTGTCATCTATTTTGCTCAATAACTTTTAGCTTCTAGATTTTTAGCTTTTCTTTTATGCAATAAGTTTGTGTTTCTGTAATTGTATTTTGCCAACTTTGGGAACTTCTGAAACAATCTTTAGTTAGCCCACGTGGCTATTTCATGTCTCTGTAATTAGCATTTAGCCCAGGCATGAGCAAACTAAGGCCCGGGGGCCGGATGCGTCCCGTTCATCTTTTTAATCCGGCCTGCCAAATGTTTCCAAATGATATAATTTATTTATATTATCATTATAATTCTGCCTTTTCCCTGCAATATCTACGTTTCCCCAATAGAAACTGATAAAAGCATTTTAGCATTTTAGCCTTTATACATGCCGTTTATTTCAGTTCACACGACCGCTACATCTATCTGCCCCTGACCCTGCCCTAATGTTCATTTTTAGGACAATTGTGCCCCGCGAGTCAAAAAGTTTGCCCCACGCCCGATTTAGCCTAATCTTTTTTTTTTTTCATTCTTCACTGTTAAACCTCTTCAATCTTCCAGCCTGAGCCGCAATCACTGCAGAACATTTTGTTTTTAACGGAGTCTCCTCTAAATTCACACAGACGCAGCTCTTCAATAAAATACTAGCGCTGCTCTGAAAAACACATGGATGAAAAAAAAATAACAATAGGAGAAGAAAAGTCTCGTTTTTCTCTCTGGCTCTCTCTGTCTTGGTCTCTCTTCCCCCTCTCTCCCTCTGCGTCTGTGTGTGTGTAAAGTCTCTGAAGTCACACTTGGACGTACAGCAGAGGAAAAGGTTGCAGGTGTTGATTAGACGTCAGCTTCACTTTAGAAGATAAGTTTGTGTGTGAACAGTCCAGTCTTGATTTTCAAGGGCAGGTAGAGGATTTGAGAGTCTGCCAAAGGTCCAGCTCCATGCTGCTTTACTTGCAGGAAATAAACAAGCAATGGGAGAAAGATGCGGTCGTGTGATTCTGCAGGTTGTTCGACACAGAATGCAGTCTCTGATCGACATTTTTCCCTCATTTCCTATTCCTTCAGAAGTTTAGTTAGGGATGGCGATGAAATGTCATTAACACCTCTGGACTTGACCTTTTTATTTTTTTTTCAATGTCCTTTACAATACCTATGAGAGTATCAGTTGAAAACAATTAAGACATAATGTTAAAGAAGTTGGTCTTAATGGGCCTCAAAGGGAGATTAAAAGTTAACTAACAAATCAGGCAAGAACGGTGCTGAAAGGCAGCTACAACACTGCATGATTCCCAAATATAATTTAACACACAAAAAATGAAACATTTTACAGGGAGACTGCTAAATACTAGTGTGGGAAGCAGATAAAATAAGGCTAGTGCTAAATACTAGTGTGGGAAGCAGATATAATAAGGCCAGATATATAATGGCCTAGATTATGAAACTTTATAAACCAAATCAATTTATTGATGACTCTATTCTTGTACCTTTCTTTTTCTGTATTTATTTTCTTTCTATTTCTGCTTATTTATTCCAGAAATAAAGAGCGCTGCATCACTTATTATTATTACTATTATTATACATATTTTATATATATATATATATTTTTTTTAATTTTTGGGAAAAAAGTGGCTGTTTGTTTCTCGCTAAAGTGATTGAAACATAGTCCTGGTAAAATAACACAAAAAGTGTGAAATTGCTACTTAACATATTTAGTTAAAATAATATAACAAAAACATAACCTATCTATCCATCCATCTATCTATCATCTATCCATCCATCTATCCATCTATCCCTCCATCCATCTATCCATCTATCCATCCATCCATCCATCTATCTATCCATCCATCTATCCATCCATCCATCTATCCATCCATCCATCTATCCATCCATCCATCTATCTATCCATCTATCTATCTATCCATCTATCCATCCATCTATCTATCCATCCATCTATCCATCCATCCATCTATCCATCCATCCATCTATCTATCCATCTATCTATCTATCCATCTATCCATCCATCCATCTATCCATCCATCCATCTATCTATCTATCTAGCCATTTGGCTAGCTTGCTAGCTATCTGTCTATCTATCTTTAACTTCAGTAATCTTTTAATTTTTCTTACTTATTTGTTGTATCAGGCTTTCTTTTACTGGTGCTTGAAGTTGAGCTTTAACCAATGTGAGTTTTACCAATTCATTATACACTTGCTGTTTTCTTAAGTCATTTTGGGGTTTGTTTAGGTGAACCTTGTTAGCCATGTGATATCTTTGTTGCTATGTTTACCTATCCTCCAGGTAAAGCGTTAGTCTCACCTAAAAATGAAACCGTTTTTTTTTTCTTCCATTTTTCTATTTTCAAGCTTATTGTTATCATTCTGATGTTACCCTGAGAGATTATGTCAAAACTCTTTGAACTAACTTTAGCCAGCTTTAGCTCTTGGTAACGGGTGACAGAAAATTGTTTGCCTGCTATTATTGACTTTTCAGTTTCTCTCTCTCTCTCTCTCTAATCTGTCACAACACAGTGACTCCCAACGTTTTTGGCTTGTGACCCTATTTTGACTTCACATATTTCTGGCAACCCCCCGAGACATTTAATTTTTTTGAGTCACGTTATTGCACCCATCAATCAAGATGCGCTCGCTCGGGATCTTTTCGTATGCTGCGATGTATTTAAACTTA
Organism: Cynoglossus semilaevis; assembly: GCF_000523025.1. Classification (NCBI taxonomy): domain Eukaryota; kingdom Metazoa; phylum Chordata; class Actinopteri; order Pleuronectiformes; family Cynoglossidae; genus Cynoglossus; species Cynoglossus semilaevis. The sequence goes on from NC_024321.1 coordinate 439,308, forward strand.
ATTTATATCAATTACTTATTATTATAAAATCAATTAATAGACATTCCATGTGACCCAATTTTAATTTCCCCCAATGTTGAAAAATGCTGGTCTGAGATGTAATAGAATAGAATCGTCTCTATTGTCAATGTACCACAGGGGTACAAAGAAATTAAGGGCAAAATTGGTGGCTCAGTGGGAGCACCCTCAATTTCGTTGTACCCCCGTGGTACTTCCTTCCTTCATTCCTTCCTGCCTTCCTTCCTTCCTTCCCTTCTTTCTTTCTTCCTTCCTTCCTTCCCTTCTTTCTTCCTTCCTTCCATCTTGTCTTTCCTTCTTCCATCCTTCCTTCCTTCTTTCGTTCCCTTCTTTTTTCCTTCCGCCATAATTCTTTCTTTCCTTCGTTCCTCCCCACCCTCCTAAAAGACATACACTGAAAGAATACATGGCTGTTGTTAGGCATCATTGTTAGTTTTTGGCAAGTACATTCAAATTCCCTTCGAGATGAATTTGAACGACACGACATGAAGGCCCCACAGCTATTCCCTAATACAGATTGACATAACCTCCCTTCAGTTTCAAATCCAGCAGACAAAGTCTTATCAGAGTTTATCTTTATATCCCCACTCTCAAGGTTTCAAAAGTCTGAGGAGAAATGTAGGTCATTCAAAAGGGAAAAAAAAAAAAAAAAAGTCCACCTCCAGCGTAAATTCATCTGACATGTGCGAGCTGCGATGAGAAGTCCTGGGTTTCACACCAATCCCTCTGCTCACATTCACTTTCAAATTCAATCTGCCTTTTCTCATTACAGGCTTTTGCAGATACTGAAAGCCCATATCGGTGCAGAGATAGTTGCTCTTATCTGATGGGTTTCACTGCTAAGGCCTGTAAAAACCAATGATCCTCCATCCACAGGTCACAGATATTAGGAGCAGACGGTGGCGAAATGTGCACAGAGACAAACACTGAGGATTTAACCTGGCTCACACACGTACTGCATGTTTGGACGGAACAAAGTCACACATCTGAGAGAGGGGGTTTCCTCTAAGAAATGACTTTTAACACACTATTTTGGGGGTTTATTTCTTTATACAGTAATACCTTGAAATAGGAGCATAATCTGTTCCAGGACCGAGCTTGTAACTCGAGGTGTTCGTAACTCAAATAATCGTAACTCGAGGTGCTCATATCTCAAATTATTCTTTCCCATAAGAAATAACAGAACAAAAATTAATCCGTTCCGGACCTCTAAAAAGCTCCCTTATTTAGTGCTAGAACAGTAGAAAAAACATGTTTCTACCTGCTATAGAGACATACACACATCAAAAAAAAAATTATATTATTTATATTCGAACGTAACTTCGATATAATCGTCATGCCCTTGGAAGGATTTACCTTCTTGATAGCATCCTTCTGCTTTACGATGGTACATATCGTGGATGTACTTCGATCATACATGCGTGCTACATCATTCGCTCATATTTATCGACAATTCCATGCTTTTATTCCATGGTCATCGTGCGTTTCTTCTTCTCACCACCATCCTTACCACTCACTCTCTTAGGGCTCATCACTATTATGAAGAATAATTCACAAAATAGAGAGAAAATCACGAAGATCACTATATGGAAGAGATGCATACGGATGTAGACGAACATGTGAAGTGAACGAGTGAGGCGGCGTGGGCTGCTCCGAGTGCTTGGCCACCTAGCGTTGAGGTCTGTAAGCGTGCTCGTATCAAAATTTGCTCGAAGGCTTGCTCATATCTTGGAATACTCGTATGTGGGGACACTCGTAGCTCAAGGTATTACTGTACTAACATTTAAGATTTTAATGGATCGATGCTTCCACCAAGTTATTGTCTAATCACTGTTTTGATCAGTTCTAGCTATTTCCTTCCCATTTGAAAGCTGTTTAGGCTATGGTTGTTAGCTTTATTTAGCAAGTGCAGCTATATTATAACTATACTACTAGTATGCTATGTTTATTACATCACTGGGTATGAGCTTCCCATTTTCAAAGCTATGCTATAACTAGCCTTTGGCTGATGTTACGTGATTGGTCATGTTAGCTATTTATGGTCTAAATTTGTATTGAAAATTTTGATTTAGTTTTAGCTTAGATACATTTATTTGGTTTGTTTGCGTTTTCCAGGTTTACCCTGACGTGTTTGAGGATTTTCGTTATTTTCATCTAGTGGGCCGGATTGAACACCGCAGCGGGCCGGTTTTGGTCCGTGAGCCGTATGTTTGACACCCCTGACATAAACAGAAGGAAGTGAATGAAGCACAATCCAGTGTACGGGGTGCAACTAGTGAATGTAAACAAAGATGTATTTTACGCACATCGCTGAGCGAAGATGTATGTCTTCGCTGTTAATGTTTAGGTGGTAACGCCATAGAATGCCATCGAATGATGGAACTTTCTTACTAAATTTATGGAAGATGGTGACATAACCAATTAAACGCTGCAGCCCGAGGACGTTGTAGACCAACGATCACCTGTATTTGGAAATGTCCAGGTTGCTGCAGCAACATATTTGTAACTATAGCGTTATTAGCCCATGACTTTAAAATGTATTTAAATTTTTCTCTAAGGTTTTTGTATTATCCTGACCCTGATTATACAGCCTTAATGGTTTAATATAAAAAAAGTACAACAAACCTGACTGCCACTGACATTTGCACGCTGAGAATGGACATATTTTACATAGCTTCAGCTAAATGATGATCATTTTAAGTGCAGCAGTTACCGCATATTTCATTTGTTTTCGGAGACGACGGAAGTCTCCGAAGTGCCATCATTTTATTTATATATTTATTTTTAGTATCATTTTCCTGAATCTGAATCTGCTCATATAATCTTTTTTTTTTTTCCTCTGCAGAACTTCATGGCTGGTCTCCAGCACAGTTTTGACCCATTTATGCTGTCAGTCAGTTTAAAACGAAGCTGAGCCCTGATATGTGCCATCAGATTTAGTTTAAAAATAGAAAAGTAGGTTTTCAGCTGGAGCTGGTTTGGGTTTCTGTATCAGGCTGTGAGATGTTGTCAGTTTGGCAGCGTGTTCTGGGTTCCGGACCCACTGTGGACCTGTGTGGGCAGATGTGCTGCTCTGCATTGGCTGCAGGCTCACAGTGGTAATACAGTCTGCAGGCTGGAGATGGAAGATGGAAACACATCAGAGATAATCCCGCAGATGGTGGTGGAGGAGAAGACGAAGATGAGGAGGTGGAGGGATGATGTAAAACCTATGAGCACAGTGAGGTGATTAGATGTTCATTTTAAAGATTACATCTGTGGAAGCAGCAGTATTTTAATTGTTCTGTGTTTTTATGAAGGGGGAAAGATGGGAACGGCAGAATTCCTGGGAGGCAGGTGGAAAAAAAAGAAAGACTAGAAAAAAAGACTGGAATAAATGAAGTCAATGTGTTTACACACAGGAAGTGCAAAAATGTTAGAAAGAAAAAAAAAGTATTTGAAAGATAAAGATACAATTACAATAATGGTTTTTGTCAGTCAGAAAATAAGGACATAACTGAGATATTATTTCAATGAAAAAAAAAATCCAGGGTGGTCTGGGATTTTTAAAAATATGTTAAGATCGAATGAGAAAGAGGTTACATAAAATAAAAAAAATAAAAAATAGAAAACATATAAATAGGGGGCAAACAGAAAAACATACCTACAAGCTGAAATACTCCTTTTTTATTTCGCCAAAATTATATGATTTTAACTTTTTTACTTTTTAGTCGCATTTTGGCCAAAAATTGACAATAACGATTGCCACTACATGTTCTGCCAAACATCTAGTAAAATACTGTCATTAAAAAAAAAAAAAAACCTCCTACATAAATTCTAGTGCTGTCTGTTTTCTTTTGTGACAGCTCAGCTCATGAATCAAACGCTATTTGTCGACCAGTTTTTAATTTGTGGCAGGTGTTGTAGATTGATCTGAGACTGAGAGAGCGATGAGCTGTTAAAACCATTCTGCTGTACCTTTTAATTACACAAACAAAAACAAGGCTAACGCATACTCACAGACTCCCGAGTGGAAGCAATGTAGATATGTTATGATCTGTGACCACAGTAATCACCCCTACTACCGTAATTTCCGGTCTATAAGCCGCTACTTTTTTCACGCACTTTGAACCATGCGGCTTAAACAATGATGCGGCTACTGTGATTTATGGATTTTTACGGGCTAACGAAGTTCATACCGCAAACGATCAATGACTTTTCTGGTAGGCTACTGTGTGTTGTACTAGTAGCGTATGTCTGTCTGTGAATGGCTGTGTGCGTATATATGTGCGTGGGCAACGCGCGAGAGAGAGAACATTAGCGTGAGTTGGTTATAGAGGAGCTGTTAAAAACTCTGTTTATGTTCTGTTGTGCTCGGGGTGGCTGATAATAAAGACCCCAACTTCCCTGTTTCTGCTTACCTCTAAGTGAAGGGAGTTAGCCCTGGAGCTAATGTTAGCTTAAGCCCTGGAGCTAACGTTAGCTTCAGCCCTGGAGCAGATCACTAAGTCTCCTCTATGCATTCCAACGACGGTCGGGGCACCGAAGCAGGAAAGAGCTAACATGTAAGCAGCCTTGTTACAGGCACTGTTCGGAAAAAAGCATTTATTTAATTAAAAGTGAAAAAAAATATTTCTGTGTAAATATCCCATGTTACAACGTGGACACCTGCGGCTTATAGAGAAGTGCGGCCTATATATGTACAATCATTTTTTTCGCCTTAAATTTAGCCGGTGCAGCTTATATTCAGGTGCGCTCAATAGTCCGGTTATTACAGTATATTAGACTTTGCAAACATGACAACAAAAAGGGGTCGCAAACTTTATTTGTTGCGGTGCCAGAATTTTTACCGACCAACACTTTTGGGGTTGTACACTGAACTAAAAATAGCATTCTTGTCTAACATTAGTATTCGATATTTATTTTGAAATCCAGTCGCGGGCTGGATTGGACAGTGTGGCGGGCCGGATTTGGCCCGTTGACCGCCCGTTGAGAGGTGATTGAGTAACAGTCATCAAAACTCCCTACGCTCTCCTGTTTGTCAAATTTGTCTCTGTCCCCGTGATTCTTTCATGTCCGGAGGATTTAAGATGTGTGGCCATCATCAGGGGGCGGAGCCTGCGCATTGTGCTGCTCTTCTCTGTGATTGATTACAAGGCCTTGCCCTCTGTGCTCTATGACAGGGCCTCAGCGGACCAGTCCCACAGCTACTAGTCAAATGTGACAGAGCAGAGGGATGAGGCAACAGCGGCCAAGGTGAGGATGGGACAGATGGAAGATTCCATCTCCTGAGGGTATGACACTGGAAAAAACCGAACCCGGCCACGTGCTGAAGAATTTACTTTAGATCCGTTTGACGATCCCTTTTTTTTTCACCTCTCGAATTTACTTCTGCAGCAAATTATTTATTTTTTTTTAGTAAGTAAGAATTTCATTTAGTTGTATACTTCGGGTTGTTTTTTTATTCAGATAAAGTATGGTGTGCTTTTACATTTTTGACGGTGAGCTTGATGTCTTCCTCGGAAGTGTCACTAGATGTTAGCGCTATGTGTCCTTATTATTATTATTATTATTATTATTTTTAACTACTTGTCATTGTGAAACAATGGTGAACTCGAACCTGAAGCCTCCTGGACCCAAGTCCACTTCCTTAACCACTAAGCCACCACTAGTTATTTTTAGCTGTTTATACCGAGTTGACAGGGTGACCATGTCTCATGCTAGCGGGCCGCTCCTTCAGTACGGCGCTCCCATATGGGGGACAGTAAAAAAATGCCCACTCATCTTGATTCATTTTACCAAAGGGGTTATGGACTAGTACCAGTCTGTGGACCGGGGGGTTCGGCTCTTCAAGGGGACCTTTTGGTTTGAGCTGCCCCGATCTAAAAAGTAAATTCTAAATACCTGAGAATTACACAAAAATGGCAACTCATCTTTGGCAAAAAAAAAAAATTGGCCAAATGAAACGTAGAAAGAAAAAAAATTGGAAAAAATTAGTTATTATTCATCTATTATTCATCATATTATTCGCCAAATGAAACGTAGAAAGAAAAAAAAAATTAGAAAAAATTAGTTATTATTCATCTTTAATGTTCATTTCACTCCCATGATGCACTGGGCCCTGGGTGTTGAAGGTGAATGTGTCAGAATGGTCGTATGTCCTAGGATACATTTGTAATCTCAGATAATTAATCGTAAATCACACAAGTGCACACATGCACGCACACACACACACAGAGAGGTTGGAATTTAATTCATTTAAACAGACAGTGTTCTCCCGTGGTTCTGCTGTCACATTTTTACTGCAGCCATCAGAACACAGAGACAGTCGTCCACTCTGGACTCCTCCCTCATCTCTTCCTACTTCTCCTCCTCCTCCTCCTCCACCTCTTCACGCCTGAGCAGCATCCTAAACATGGCTGCTCTGACCTTGTAAGCAGCCATTAAAACACCTGCAGGAATTTTCTCCGGTTCTAATTACATCTGACCGGGTCCGGGACTTGAACTGATCTGAGAGCAGTGTTGTATGTAAAAAAAAAAAACAAAGCCAGCTGACATACATTTCAGTCAAAGTACCGACTGTGATTACGTGGTACATATTTACGGAAAGCAAATCTTTAAAAACAGGTATTGTTTAAAATATAAATAAATAAAAAAAACACGGATGAAAGGCTAAAAACGTGTCCTGTATGTTTTGGTTTGATAGTGATGGAAATTCGTACCTACACGGGCGTAATGGTTGAGTGAAGCCGAGACGTCAGCGGCAGAGACGGTGAAGTGGGCAAACGGGAGAACGGTGGAGTTTTGATAGCATTCAAAGCTCAGAGCAATTACACGAGTGTCATCATTGAAAATGGAGTGTCAAATTCAAATCCCACACAAAAAAAGGCAATTACTGCCGAAAACGGAAAAAAAAATATCCCTCTGCTGAATGGATAGAGAGTGTGAGTAAGGTCGTGTTTTCCAGCATCAATTTAAAGGCGGTCAAAAAAAAACAGCAATAAATATTAACAGAAAAAAAAATTGACATAGGCAGCAATAAATATTAACAGAAAAAAAAAATCGACTTAGACAGAAAAAAATAAATAAAAGTGAGCAACAATGAGAATAATCAGCTATATTAATATTAAATCAACATTTAAATAACTTGTGTAATGTTTTACATATTGCTACATGCTAGTCATTAGCGCTGACGATGATTCACAAGTATGACCAGAAGGGGGCAAACACATACCACTTAAAATGAGCTAAAATGTAATTATACGAGACCATAACTACTTGAAAGATAAAGGTTTAAACTATTTAAAAATAGTAGTTTCACTTGCGGCACGCTTGGAGAGAACGGAAGAGGAAGTTGAAATGTATGCTAATCATTCTATCTATGTTTGTTTAGATTACGCTGCAGTTTGTTACTAGTAAGCTGCTACATCCTTGTTTATATCTATTTTATTTCTTATATGCATATATATGTTGTAGCGGAGCAGTAAAATTATTTTTTTTAATGAGAATTAACGGTTTATTTCCGTTGAGTCGATAGCCGCTGTTGTTAGCCGCAGCGCACGCTAAAACATACCGACCGCTCGGAGCAGAACACCCGGCGTATTTCCCGCCAATTCCCAGCGACAGAATAGAACAAAATGCACATGCACACTATACCATGGTGCGTTCAAGGGACGCAGGAAAATGGGGTACACAGCAGAACACAGAACAGTCATTTTAGGAGCAATATTGGTGTCACTTTACTGTTCAATAAATTCTGAAATCAATAATCATTTTGAATAATCGTGACTTCAATAAGAATAAAAAAAATGATTATGATTTTTGCCATAATCGCTCAGCCCTAGTATAATCACATATTCTTTAAATGGCTTTTTCTTTTAAGCATTATGAGTCGTCTTTCTTCCATTCGCCAATTACTGTATTGATCCGCAGTAGCTCATCTTCACCACCTTCCTCATCCCTGATGAAAACGAACTACTCGTGTTGAATGAACCTATTAAATAGCGGCGTTCACGAGATGAGCTGTTGTACCTAATATAATGTCCGCTACATCTTTAAACCGACCGGCATAAAGAGTCACAAATTCCCGTGTCGCCATGTCAGAGAGACTCCCGGTGACTCAGATTTTCTCGGCCTCACATAAGAAGCAGGAAATGAACAAGTCTATTAAAGCTGACAGCGAGTGACTCAGTGATTAAAACCAGAACTTCTCTGTCGCCGCTGATTCTTGACTCTGAGTAATGACGACGAACAAAGAGTCACATTCTCACCCTGCTCTGTTTTTATGTGAATCATACGTTTCCCGTGATAAATATTAGGTTTCAAATTCTAGGTTCTCACTCTCATCCTCTCGTTTCTTTAGACACTTTAGAGCAGGGGTGTCAAACTCATTTTCACCGGGGACCATGTCGACAATACAGTTCTCTTGAAGGGTCGGTTGTAAATGGAAGACTGTTTAGGACAGGGGTGCCGAACCCCCGGTCTGTGGACCGGTACCACTCCATATGTCATTCAATGTCATTCAAAGAAAATCCAGTCATTTACTTCCTTTTTTAAAAGATAATCTGGTAATATTTTAAAATAATAGCTCATTCAGCCTCTGATACTTAGAGAATAGAGTCTAAAAGATGTTTTATTTTGGATACTTCAATGCTCAGTACCTTGCTATCGGTCCATACAAAACAGCTTGGCGGGCCATATTTAGCCCCCGGGCCTTGAGTTTGACACATGCTTTAGAGTGTTGCGTGATTACAGTCGCCTGCCTTAGCTTCTGGATGGGTGTGGATGTAAACAGTTCACAGTCTGACATGATCCCAGTCTCCTGAGACTCTTGAGGATCCCTTTACAGCAGTCTGCATTTGCAGACAGGCATCGAGGTCCTAACGAGTTTCCGGTCGACAACGCAGAACTTAATGGCCTTCAAGTGTGCTTGAAAAGAAAAAGTTGTTTGGGGCATAACTAACTTCACACAGTGAACACTTTTGATGGTTAGATTTGGTCCAAATTTTAACCAAGGTTTAAACCCTAAGGATGGTACTGTCTATGCGGAAAAGTAAGGACCAGGGTCAGAAATTAGCAGCAGCTCAAGACAAC
>NC_024321.1:448438-484812 GCF_000523025.1 Cynoglossus semilaevis
GGGGGCTTGTCCCTTTTTCAGGGGTTGCCACAGCGAATCATTGATTTCCATCTCTTCCTGTTCTCTGTATCTTCTCCTTTGACTCCAACTATCTGCATGTCCTCCCTCACTGCATCCATATATCTCCTCTTTGTCTCCAACCTGGTAGCTCCATCTCTAACATTTTTCTACCAATGTGTCCACTGTCCCTCCTCTGCACATGTCCAAATCATCTCAATCTGGCTTCTCTGGCTTTTTCTCCAAAACCTTCCTGTCTGTGTTGTCCCTCTAAAGCTAAAGCTAACACGTAGCCTAAATATACAAAAAAGAAAAGTCTAGAAATTGCAGAGTGGCTGCCCAAAACAATAGCATGTATAATTAGCATGAAGATGACATAATAATGAAAAAGGATAACATTTTGCTCAAACATAATTGTTCTAGCTCAAAAAAGACATAGATGTCCTTTACTTTGTAAATGAAAGAGAAAAGATAGGGGGAAAAAAAGCCATTAAAAACAATAAAGCGTAGGAAAAAGTCCAAACACTGAGCAAATGATTCCATTCATTTACAACCTGACCTTTATTTAAAGTGACATTTTATGAACACCTGCTGATAAAATCCCTTTCAGACAAGACCTTCTGTTGGACAGTAGTTAAATGAAAACACCGATTGTTTTGGAGTGAAAATTCTACCTTATTTGCATGGCAATTACCTCATACCAAGGTTCAGTAGTGTAGTGGTTATCAAGACTGCGTTATACACAGAAGTTGCAATTTCGTTGTACCTCGGTGTTACGATGACAATAAAGACAATTCTATTGTAATTGTTAACGTGAAAACACACTGTCTAAGGCTTTTAAGACCAATAACAAACTACAACTTGAAAAAAGGGACAAAAACTTCTATAATAGCAAATATTAGCCGCAAAAAATGAAAGCTAAAAAAGTTCAATATTGTGATTAGCGCGATGCATTATGTGTCAGTTCCATAGTGTAGCGGTTAGCACGACTACCTCGGAAGCAGAGAATTCTGGGTTTGAGTCCCACATTCTTGGCGCTTGCTAGGGGCAGCCTGCTAACAGAATATCTGCTGCTAACACAGCAAATTCCCAAATAGATACTGCAACGAGTATTTGCGATACCGATATATTTACTGCATTATTTTCTTCTCCAGCAAGCTACGGGCCGCCATTGCCGAGGCGATAGCGTCGCTGTTTACGGCAGGTTGTGCAAACTTAAGTTGAGCATTTAGGCTTAGGTATCGAATCTGATGGGCTAGTTTTTTTTTTTTTGCTTTTTTGCTTTTTTCAATATTCGCTCCTGAAATTTTGAGCAATATCAGATGAATACCAATACTGAGGAACAAACGTTTGTGAAAAAACATAGCACAAATAGCTTTGAGCATTAGCATCAAGGCAAATGGTAAATGGCATCCTTCTAGTACCAAGTCCGTAATGACCGCGCAGTATTCCAATATGCAATACGACTGCAGTATCTCGAGGGCTTTAGTCACTAGTCTGATATTATGCCATGAGACGACAAAAATTTGTAACTAAAGACTCTTTTTTTTTTTTTTAGTCATGGCATTTCAGCTTAGTCATTCTCCTTGAATTTCCCCTTGCTGTGTTTTAAGACTGTGCTGGTGTGTAGGTTTTATGTGGACCAGTTTCCCTCAGTCCAGTCAGTGTTGGGACTGAATGTCCTTCCAGCTGCTGTTAAAACTGAATGGAGCGTCACTTTTTGTGCAATGACATGGAAGTCGTGGTGTTTCCCAATGGTGTGTGACTTTGGCTTCATCATTGTTCCACACCATTGTCCCAGCTCTTTATGAGTCCAGCTGCCACCTGTGCTCTCTACACACATTCACACAAACACACACACACACACACACAACGGTCCAGTCCGGGTGTGACATTTTTACATTGTTTACAGCAGAAAGTGACAGGCTTTTAATGAGCTGTTTGAGAAACAACACGCACTGCAAACACCGATTGGAAAACACATTCTTTTTGAGTTAAATTTCGCTGAAAGAAACACAAAACACAGTAAAAAAAATATCTGTCAAAATTCCGACGCCTGGGAAACCTAAATTGCATTATTTAAGACTCTATAAATGTCCAGCTAGGTCAAAAAAAAAGGCAACAAAATTAGTTCTTCTGCAGTCAGTGACTTTTCGTAATCACGTACAGGAGGTGTGTGTGTGTGTGTGAATGTTTGAACCGCTGAGTTAATCAGACATTTAGAGAAAAGGGCAGGGCATTTAAATTAAATTTAAATGAACGCATCATTAGCATTGCATTAGGTTAATTCAGAAAACAACAGTCACTAAGTCAATATTCATTCTTCTTTCTGCTCATTAAAAATTAGAACCAGGAGCTATCAACAGAACACAATTCCCCTGGACACTGCAGTAGCAAAAAAAAAAAAAAAGGACTAGTACAAGATTTTTTCGTAGATCCGTCGATGTAAATCTGGTCTCTACCATCAAACAAATGGAATAATTAACTTGAGCGGTAATATGTTTGATTTCATTCCTCCTTGGACTTTTTCCCCTGTGTGAAGGTAAAAGTTTCTACTTCAGGGCACAGCAGAGGCAGGTGAGATTTGTTTTAATTGACTGCTGAATGGTGAAAAAAAAAAGGTATTGAAAATGGTAAAAAAAAAAAACAAACAAAAAAACACTCTAATGAGAAGAAAATAATTACATGCTGAAATAAGCAAAGTGTGAAAACGCGGTAGAGCAGCAGCATCGGTTCCAGTCTCGTATGAACGGCAGTATATGAAGAGCTAAGCACTTTTTTCACTGCTGGAAGAACGACTCACACTGAAAACGATTACATAAAAAAAAAAAAAATCCATAATATGGTCTTAAATATTTCCAAAGATTTAATTCCAAATGCTTCTCCCGAACGAAACAGTACCGAGGACCAGAGAACAGGAACCAGGAACGTGCCACTTTTCTCTAAATCTTGACCTACGGTGTTTCGTGAATACGTCACAATCTCTCATTTATCCAGAAATGTATCCATAAATTTAATAAGAAAGTCTTGTTCCATTATTCTGACTTACGGCATAAAACTTGGCAACTAGTTCGCACGGGAGCTAGATGGCAGCGATGCGGACAAATGTGCCATCACGCGAGCTATTTACAGACAACGGCTCTATTGTATGTCATACATTGGGTTATTATTATACTCTTCTGATGTTAGCGTAGGTGCGTGACACACAGAAGGTACTTTTGTACAGGATGTGAGTTCCGTCGTACAGCGAAAATCAAGTTACATCTCGTCAGAGATTTCCATCCATCCATTTTCATCCACTTATCCGTAACCTGGTCTCGGCAGCAGAAGTCGCCACCCAAATCTCACTGCACCATACCAACCCCCCGGAACCTTCCTGCAGGTGGTGAGTCCACTGGAAGGTACCAACCGCCCTAATCGGGATTCGATCTTGCCCAGGAGGTGAACCCTGGGGTTCCACACCAATGACAGAGACATTGGCTCTGGGCCAAAGCGACACTCCATTGTATTTAATTTTGTATTTAATAAAAAAAAACTAAAAAAAAAACAGATATGCTGCTAACAAGCTGCCCCCAGCAGGCGCCAAGCATGTGGTTCCTGTGGGGAACCGAACCCAGGACTCTCTGCTTTCTATTTCCGAGGCAGGCGTGCTAACCGCTACCACATGTAAGTCGACGACCTCTTAAAAAAAAAATGCAACGTTTGAACTCCAATCCACAATTCTCTGATGAGAACACGTATCTTAAAAGACCACTTGATATTAGAGTACTTTCAGGTTAGTGCCGAGTTGTAACGGATGCTCCTTCTTTGTGGAGTTTAATTCTTTAGATTACCTTCTTCCTCTGTCGGCATTGGTTTTTGAGTGTTTGTTTGCCTCTACAGCAGAGGTGTCAAACTCAATTTCACAGTGGGCCAAAATTAAAGACTAGGACGGAGTTGTGAGCCAAACTCAATATTTATTGAAAAATTGACTGGCGTTGTGCACGTTTACCCTTCTCTCTTTTATTTATTTCGTGCGGAAACAAACTTTAGTTTCGCGTCAACATTAAATCTGGAACAGCTAAAACTTAATAATATACACACATGAACACATCAGTGGTATTCGTTTGTATTATGTCTCCCTCCATCTTTAGCATTTCGAGATCCTTTTAAATGTAAATCCGTCAACATTAAATCTGGAACAGCTAAAGCTTAATAATACACACATGTGAACACACATCAGTGGTATTCGTTTCTATTATGTCTCCCTCTATCTTTAGCATTTCAAGATCCTTTTAAATGCAAATCTTTTTTTACAGGCCAACAAAAGAACAACCAAAAATCAAAAGACTTCTTCTTGGAGCTTGAAAGACTTTTCGTTTCTCAAATGATTGAGGAATTTGTTGACGAACGACAGACAACAACCAGAAATGTATGTGCTATAATATTGTGCATCCATCGCTAATACTACATATCCCGCCAGAATATAGTGTTCATATAGTGTACTAGCCAGTACTAATACATATTTGATATAATCTCGCGGGCCAACAATAATTACACAAGGGGTCAGATTTGGCCCATGAGCCTGAGTTTGACACCTGTGCTCTACAGTATATGTGGCCCTGTGATGGACTGTCCAACTGGGCAGTCTATCCCCATACCTTCACACCCTACCTAATGATGCAATACTTTTTTTTTATGTTTCGCAACATTGCCTTATAACTTATTTATATTTTTCCACTATACTTAGTATTTTGTAAGCTACCTAACTTTTTGACTAAAATTTGACAGGGGGCCGGTTCAGGAGCAGATAGATGGTTCGTATGAACTGTAACAAATATGTAAAAGTCGGTCAGTAAACGCTAAAATGCTAAATGCCTTCAGCCTAGTCTATGTCATCCATTGGCGAAATGTTTGGTGAGCTGGATTCAAAAGCCAAATGGGGCGCATCCGGCTCCCGGGCCGTAGTTTGCCCATGCCCGTTCTATGTATTTGTATGTATATCGCTATCATACATAAGTATTTATGTACAGTATGTGAGATCCAACTTAAGATGAATTACGTCGCACTGTCGGAAAGGAACATATCATACCATGATCGTATCACATTATAAGTGGAGGACCGTCTGTGTGTACATGCCCCATGAGACCCCGAGAAAATTTCTTCATCATTTTCTCCAGGCGACAAGATCAGATCTTAGTCAGAACATTTCATACGTCACCGGTATTGAGGATCTGGAGGCTGCAGAGGACCATCCTTTTACCGCACGCACAGAAACAACTATTCACCCGCAGCACACTGAGAGAGATGATAATGGTTTTTGAGTTGAGTAATAAAATGATGAAACTCTACTTCAATTCACTTCACCATTATTTACTTTATTGAAATGACTTTCATAAGTACTGCCTAAAGCGTGATCGCCTTTAATAAAATTCTGCACATTCACATAATAGTATTCGGACACCACTCAACAAAAAAAGTAGCACAGACAATGTGCTAAGAACACAATGTGAGGACTCCCAAACCAGAGCTTCGTGACAAAATGTCTTTTTTTTTTCCTTTTGTGAAAGAGAACAAAAATCCATTTTTATTCTGCCTTATTTTGAGTCTTGTGTGCAACATGTGGTATCATAACCAAACAGCATCGGTGGTGAAAAATGGATCTAAAGGCCTCTCATATCCATCTCCTGGAAGGGGTTTTACATCTTGTGTAATAGTGGAACTCTTGTGTCCAAAACCTCCGTGGGCCTGTTATCCAGTTTAAACCACTGAAGCAGTGAAATGACCCAAATGAGGTTGTTAGAAGAACGGCTTTTATCTGCCAAAGTGCCCCCGCCGGGGCCGCACCGACCAACGGTTGCTCGGCCTTCAATCTGCTGTGTGGAAACTTTTCCAATATTTCATCTGCTGTGATGGATGTGCCAGAAACTGAGCGGGGCTTCATCTGTGTGCAAACACAAAACAAACAAAAAGTGCAGTAAAAGTGCAGCACAAACAGCTCTGATTGTTTCCAAAGCCCCGTTTCTAATTCTGGTGTTTAGTTTGGAAAATATTAAAAGGATGAACAGTTGCTGTGCTGTAGAATTCCTCCAAATCTGTTTATTCAACAAGTAATTATTATTTATTCAAAAGCAATTATTTACTCCAACTGTTTGGTCTGAACACAATAGTCAGTCGTTCATTTTTGAACATTTTCCTCTTGTCAGTACAAGTTCCAAAATTTACATCCATACGAAAGTCGACTTGTTCTTGGATGTCTTCCAATGAAAAACGACTAAAAACCTCCGCTAACTTAAAGATAATAACGGCCTGGCTTCTTTTCACTTTTACTGATGTGATTTTCCCTGAAATAATTGCTCTCTTTGGCAAAACCTCACTGATAAATGTCAGCCCAGTCTTCATTAGAAGCTCCTCTGTTAATATTTCGATTGACTGGTAAAGGTTAGGTGAATAGTGTATAAAAAGTTTGCCACCAAATAATTCAAAGTTATATGTTTAAATGTCAGTCGACAAGTTGCTCCATTTGTAATTGCGTACTAGAATGCTTCTAAAAAAAAATAGAAGAGCAAGATGAAAATCAACTATCAATTTGGCTTTTGAGTCGGCTAGCATAACGCTATTTTCTACATAGGCAAAAAAAGTTCCCAGAAAAAACTCAAATGAAATACAAATGAATAAAAAGACAGGGAATGTAGCACAATCCGATGTATTACGTACAACCGGCGAATGTAAACAAAAGCCGTTTCCACGTGTAGCGCCACTAATTCCCAACTAGTTTCTGCGTGAACTCAATTTCAAAGGCTGTACATCAGAATGTTGGAACAAGACTTTCTCTATGGAGTGAAAGTGAATTATTTGTCGTTGTGACACAGCACGCCACTGCACAAAACGACCTTGCGACTTGCGGGGACGGTGTCATGCTCAGAACACCTCAATGGTAACTTGGCAGCTGGTGGACTCGAACCTGAAACCTTCTGGACCAAAGTCTGCTTCCATAACCACCACTGCCCCTCGTTTAATACTCTAGGGGCGATTGTGACGTTTCGCTTTTGGCCAGTATGCACTCCTCTGTTCACTCGAATTGCGCTCACCTCTGTCCGGTGCTGCACCTACGTCGCCAATCCCATGTTTTATTTTACGTAATATGTATGTCTTATATTTCCATTATACAACTCTCTCTTTGTAGGAAAGGGTAATACAGTCTAGGGAGGGTTGATAACAGTGTGGGGGAGGTTTGTAAAGGGTAAATATATACAGAAATAATATAAAAACTATCTCGTCCCTACTTCACAGATTTTCCATATTCGCTTATCTCGTCCCTACTTCACAGATTTTCCCTTTTCGCGGTGGGTCTGGGAACACAACTACCACGATAGCAGAGGGATTACTGTATACCAAGATTTTTCCACATAATTATGTCCTTATTGCTAAGAATGTGGTACTCCCTATTTGTTTGTATCAGTTTTTTTAAGGTAGCGCAAAAATCTTTCATGTAAATAATTTTCTTTAATGTCTTAGTTCCTATTCTTTATCTTGCCTCTGGAATGGTTTGTTTTGACCTTCTTATGCCCTTAAAAAAAAACCTTTCAACCTACCGCGTGTTATTTTCAAAGGTGCTATATAATAAATTTCACTTGACTCGAGTGTTAGCTATAGCGACTGTTAGCTGGCGGCGGGTGTTAGCTTCATCCTCTGTTGTAGTCCTGTCTGTTGGTGACATGCAGGCCTCATAAAACACCTCTGACTCCACCGACAATAAATAGTGATTTGATTAGAGACGGTTAATACAAGGGCAAACAAGTGAGTAAATTCTCCATCTCTGCAGCTTTCTTTGACACCTCTCAGCTGATTACACATTCATCATCTTTGTGCTGCTCTGACACATACTTCTACCGCGCCGTAGCTCAGGAGAATGAGAATGAGGTTAATGAATGTGAATCAGGCTAATTCCTCTGTCCTTGCCAGGCTGCACACCTATAAAACATTCCAGACATAAAGACGTGCGCGGACGACATGCTTTGTAGCAAAATAAAATAGATGTTCATTGTCCTCAGGGGGCGTCCAGCCAGAATAAAGAACAGCCTGTCGTCCTATTTTATTCTAATTGACTGTATGTCTTCCAGAATTTTAAACTAGCAGAATTTTTTAGGGAAATAAATCCCAGCAGTGGCTTTATGGCCACATAAACATATTCGGTATAGACTGAATATAATTTTAATCTAAGTGTCTCTCTCCCTGCTCCTTCATATTGACCTAGTTCTAGGTCAAAGCTAGCTAGATAGCTAGGCGATAGCTCAAACCAACTCACAATTGAAAAATTAGCCACAGATTAGCCACATTATATATGACATATATTATAATTACATTATATATTGTGTTTATATTTCATATATAATATATAAAATAACTTAGTTCTATATATATACTAAAAGTCAACTTTAGCCTCTCAATAAGGAACCAGTTAAAAGGGATAATTCAAAATTAGCTAAAAGCAAAGGGCAACTAATAATTAGCAATAATAAAATAATTAAAATATAATAAAAAAATTAGTTACAGTTAATTGTTTCTGGATCTTTTCTGTATTTCTTGCTATTTCTGTTTCTCTACATGTTTTGCCATAGTTTAAACCAGGGGTGTGAAATTCATTTTGGTTCAGGGGTCACATACAACATAGTTAGATGTCAAAGGGCCGGACCAGTATAATCATTACTTATAGATAACTATAACAAAGTTTTTCTGCCTCTTTTCTCATGTAGGTCAAAGCTAGCTAGATAGCTAGGCGATAGCTCAAACCAACTCACAATTGAAAAATTAGCCACAGATTAGCCACATTATATATGACATATATTATAATTACATTATATATTATATAATTTTTTCATATATATATCTAAATTACTTAGTTTTACATATACTAAAATTCAACTTTATCCTCTCAAAAAGGAACCAGTTAAATAGGGATAATTCAAAATTAGCTAAAAGCAAAGGACAACTAATAATTCGCAATAAATAAAATAATTAAAATATTTAAAAAAAATCTAGTTACAGTTTATTGCTCATGTGCATGCTGGACATGTGTACCACTGCTGTAATGCTTAAATGATAACAAGCCTCCAGTCACTAGGTGGCAGCAACTCATACAGTGGTTTATATAGATATACATATACACAGGGTGTGAAAACATTTCTGTCCCCAAGGGGGGAGCATGGCAGAGAATAATTGGTTTAGACCAATTTTTAAAGGTAACAAATGTTAGTGGTTAATTTAAACTAGAATAAAAAAAAGTTATTTTTTCTTCTCAGTCCTCAACACTGATGCAGGAAAATTGTACTACCAGACAAAATGTGTCGGTTATAATAATTGTGTATGAGGTGTCACATTTAAGCTATTACAGAGACAAAAATGACTTAATTCACTTTCCTCCTACTCCCATCAGAAAAAAAAAACAAAAAAATCTCTGGTCCTCTGGAGGCAGACGTTTATCTGCTGTCACACTCTCAGCTTCAATATTCCAGCTCCAGTGTAGAAGTCAGCGTGGATGAGGACAGATAGTATTTGATGCAGTCCCTCATGATTTAAGACAGATTCACGGACTAATTTATCGACGTGCTCTGTAATTGCGGCAGCGTGTTGGTGCATATCATTCCAGCGGTGACTAATAGTGGCTGTGAGCTGACATGCTGCTGCTATGCAGCCGCAACTAACACACACTCAATTTTACACAGTTAAAAATCAATTTATGGATCTTTACCGTGTGTGTGTTTATGCTGTGTAGTGATGACTGCTGCATCTGAAGGATCCATCCATTGCAACCGGTGCGTATTCTAATAGAAACACGGACACGATCACTGCTGCAAATCTAACCTTTTCCATTGAGAATTCCTTTCCAACATTTCTCAAGTGATCTATAAAATCCTTGAAATACACGGGAAAATTACCTAAAAACATCCATTAACTAAGCAATAACTGTAATCAGTCATATCGCAAAAAATTCTGTAGGTCAGTGGTGACCGATCCCCTTGAAGGGCTGGTTTTAACTGGAAGACTGTATAGCTGTAACTACTCCATAACGTATTAATACATGATTCTGAAATTGATTATTATTTACCTAAATTAACAAATACTACACAAAATGTATTTTTCAAGTTAAATAAAAACTCAGCACTTTTTTTGTTTTGAGGCAAGTAAACACCTTTTTCGTACCTACGGACCACACAATTTGACTTGATGGGCCACATTTGGCCCTTGAGTTTGACACATGTGCTGTTATAGATACCTTAAGCAGTCTCCATGATCGCCATGATCTTTCTGCACCGTACCAACCCCCCTGAACCTTCCTGCGAGTGGTGAGTCCACTGGAAGGTACCATCCGCCCTAACCGGGGATTCGATCTTTCACCGGAGGTGAACCCTGGGGTTCCATACCACCGACAGAGACATTGCCTCTGGGCCAAAGCGCCACGCTGACAATATGCCTTTATGTGAATGTGCATACTCCTGTACTGCACGGCTTGTGCCAACTTTTCCTCATACTCTAATTCTGGGACAAGATGCAACCCCCAAATGCAGGGTGTGTACAAAATCTGAGAGACAGCAGATTATTTCCCTCCATCTTACACTATCCCTCACCCCTTATCTTATATTATCCTTATTTCTCTGTGTCCGACAACTCCATCTCCAACTGCAAACATCCATCCAAAATATATCTTACTCACATAGAGTACTGATTGAGTATCGATACATGTGTCAGTTGTTTTAGGTATCTTTTAGGGTAACTCACAACATTCAGGCTTTTGTGGATAATGTCAAACTGAACTGAACCATTCATGGAACGTCACCACCGACTAGGAGAGAGAGCAGTGACTAATGGTAGCAACCAGGCTAGTTAGGGTATACGGTGTAAAATAAGTAACGTTATTTGTTATGAATAATATGATGTGAAAAATACCATATTACACACAAGTATCAATATCGGTATAATAAAAGAAATGGTCAAAATGACTCATATCAAATCAAAAATTCTGGTAACGCTCATCACTAATCCATGTCAACCTTGCCTTTCGCACTTTGTTTTTAAACGACTCAATTTTGGCCATCCCTCTGATCCTCTCACTTCTTTTCCTCCACTGCTATCCCTTTCTTTATCCTATCCATTCTGGTCACATACATCGTATTAGGATTCACCACTGTTCTATAAATCTTCTCTTCTCACATTTTGCTCCTATTCTCCTGCCCATACCCTTTTCTTTCTCCGTTTGATGCAGAGTCTATTGCTTTGAATATTTTTACCCGTATGTTCTCGTCCACCTTTACAACCCACCCTCCTTGAAGCCTTTATCTTTCCACTCAGCTCACTGTAGTTTACAAACATTTATTCTTGTCCGAGTTCAGGCCCAAACTCAAAAGCATTATGCCGGGCGGATGGTCAGAACAATCACTAATGACCAGGCAGGTATGGAAAACAGGTACGGGAACCGATTCAATACTAGCAGGCAATGGGACCAAAATGGACAATGCAACTAAAATGAGAAATACTGGGAGTACACCCAGGTTCTCTTCCAATGTCTTCCATGCATGGAGACCTTGCATTTTAAACCCAAACAAATATGTTTCCCCGTGTCCAAAAACGGTTAAATCGAGGGCAACCGGACAGGGTAGGTTTCTTGAAGACGAACTGAAGAAGCCTCCTGGATAAGAGGTAAAAAGTCTTCAAGAATCCTACTTCGTCCAGTTGCCCTCGGTGTAACTTGTTTTTGGATAAGGTGATCTGGATGACTGAGAACCTACACAGAAAAGTTTTCTAGTACTTAATTCAGAAACCTCGGTACCAGTAGTAGCCTGAGCCCTGATGACTATTTGCTTTTCCACCCCCACCCAGAACCAGAGCAAAGGAAAGTATAGGACCTTACGTTGGACCGTGGTTTTTAAAAATAATGAGAATGCCTTGAGTGTTTTTTGTGTCCTCAGAACAGTCCATCGTCCATAGTCAAGGACATTCTATGCCACAATAAGAATTATTTCATCTGACTTTTGACTGATGCAGCCACCTGGAATGTTTTTAATGTTGAGATCCATAGGGAATTGAAAACAGAACCTAGTTACTTTTCAGATTCGGTGACGTTAGTTAGTTAGTTTGAGGTCTTTACATCCATCCATCAATTCATTTTGATCCGCTTATCCGTTACCGGGTCGCGGGGGCAGCAGTCTCCACCCAAATCACACTGCAACGTACCAACCCCTCTAAACCTTCCCACGGGTCCCACTGGAAGGTACCAACCGCCCTAACCGGGAATTTGAACTTGCCCAGGAGGTGAACCCTGGGGTTCCACACCAATGACAGACACATTCCCTCTGGGCCAAAGCGCCACGAGGTCCTTACAACAAACACAAAAATCAACTCTACTGTTGATATTTTGAGGTCTTTTTTTTATGATATATAACTGAAAGCAAATCCCGATGCGAGACTTTAATCTGTGGTACTTGTTCTATTGAAATGAACAAAGTTCCCGGTACTGTCTTCGGCATGTAGTACTAAATTCTACAGCTGATATGTGAAGATTCTAAAAATATTAAAGTTTCTGCATTAGTTCCTGGCACTGCAGCTTCTCTGTGAAGCGTTAATGGTTTTGGACACAGCCATGGACGAGGATCCACCGAAGACGAGGAACAGTCTCTAATCGGTTCTGGCCACATTCACCAAGTTTCCTCTCATTAAAGTTGGAAGTGACATTTAACTCACACACGGGGGGATTTTCTCAATGCAAATAAATGGCAACTCCGGCATTACAATTATAATGGCCTTCTCATTTTACTTTTAATGACCCTGTCTGCTTTTCAAAGTCACCTCCTCGGGAGGAGAGAGAGGAGGAGGAGGAGGAGGAGGAGGAGGAGGAGGAAAAGGGAGGCTGCATCCTTCGGCTCTGACCATACTCCTCATTGGATAATAGGGAGCAAACGGTGTCAGCTTAGCGGCGGCGGGATTATTAGCATCAGCAGTAAAGAGGCAGTAGAGGACAGGGGTAAAAGCTCCTCCACTCCGTGTCCATTTAAATATTTTCATGCTACATTTCAGATGGTCTCTTTCTCTTAATTTCTCCCTCTCACTCTCGTTCTCTATCTGTCTTTTTCTAATCCCAGGGCTCGGTTAATGAGGACGTAATGAAAAGTTAATCCACAGCTCAATCCCAGCCTTTAGCTGATGCTGCTTTTAGCTCCACTTCTCATTAACTTTTAACACACGATCCATTAACGCCGTGTGGGTAGACCAAACCGACAGTTGTCCAAATGTGTAACACTCATGGGTGTAAAACAATAAACGGGTTTCTAAAGCCGCCGTAGTAGGATCTTTAACTACCGGAAGACGTTTTCGAGGAATCCGTAAACACTTAATACTGAAAATACGCAACGATACCTGTGATGGAAAAAAAGTACCTTTTACTCTCTGGACTTTTCCGTACTAGTTTCCATGGTGGACAAACACTTAAAACTGATGTATCTGTCCAGATTTTGGTACTGCAGTAACAAGTACCGCTACATCTAAGTTCTGTCCAGTCCCAAATTTCGGTTGCTTCGGTTTTCCGCAGTGAAATGAACACCATTTTCTTCGTTATACTTTAGAATCACTCTGCCTTATTTCATAATTAATATCACGATAAGATGAAATGAATCATTAAGCCTGCTGTCTTTGTACGAAAAAATGCATTGATGATATCACGCCTTTTATGTACGGCCCTTTAACAAGAACGAGACAAAGAAACCCGAGTGTGCATCTAATGTGAAAGTAAAAGGCTGGGAAACAGCAGGACTGATGGAGGATAAATCCCATGATCTGGTTTAATAGAAGCCACTCTGACATCCATGCATGAATGTCACGTTCGCTTTGAAGTACAATGACACTAACTCTGCCCTTTCTCTCTTTCCTTTTGTCCCACACCCTTTTCTGCTAGTATGTTGTAACTCTGGTCCAGACTCCAGTGACGGGAACACATTTGCACCCATGTGTTCATTACACAATTATCCTTTGATAATTAGATGTTGGGCATCATGAAAGCATGACATACTTTCACCCTAGTTCTCATCACCACCGGCTCTCTAATTGTAGCAAATACTAAAGGAATTAAAAGTACAGTAACACAGAAGAGGCTGCTGGTGATGGCCCCCTGACATGCTCCCCTTATCCTGGCTCCTCGGTACCTCACATGTTCACTCTGACACCGTTTTTTGCGGATGATTTCCCTCGTTGGCCAATTAAAGGGCGGCACAAAGAAAGAAGGTGGCAGTAAAATTCTTATTTTTGTTTCCCAGTGTGAGCTGAAACCATCCTCATCTCCTCAAACTAGAAACAGCACTTTGAATGGAACATTCTGTCTGGGAGCTGCTGCACTCACTAACCCGCACTAGAGAGACTGGTCCGGGAAATTAGACTATTTTAAATGTCATCCATTCTCATGAGTTTTTGTAAAAAAATATTACACATTTTTTTCCGATTACTACAATGGGTTTCTGAAAAACGGATTCCCCGCATTACCGCAAAAATCAAGAATAGCCTGTAAATTGTAAATGGATTGAGGAATAACAGGACACTTTATATGAAAACGTATGCGTAATCCTTATTGAATTAGTTTGAGAACTAACTTAAATTGAACCTAAATCGTTGTAGCCAGTTTTTTGACAAACCCATATCTACTTGTAATATCTACTAAACGTATTTGTCTGCACATCTCTTTTGGCTAATTTATGCCTTGTGGATAACTTAAATCTTATTTGCACTAACTTTTGCCCTTAAATGAATTAGATTAAATTCTGTCATTTTTCCCTGTGTGTGTGTTAAGGACTTTCTACTCATGTAAAACGTTCATCTCACTGTGAGCTGTACTTTTTTTACATTTTTGTGTGACCATCAGTCAAACCTGCTGCTGTAACAACTAAATATAAAGTCTTGTCTTTATCTCACCTCACCTCAACTACTCATCCAATTTAATCTACTCTAATCTCACCTCTTCTCATCTAGTTTCAGCTAATATCACCTAATCTCACCTCATCCCATTTGACCTATTCTCATCTTCACATCATCTCACTTCACTGGATCCGGTCTCTCCTCTCCTCCTACTCATCTAATCTAATCTAATCTAATCTTATGTAATCTAATCTAATCTAATCTCACCTGTTCTCATCTAATTTCATTTTTCCAATGATTTTGCACGCTAGTCATTCGTTTTATGTCAATATATCAGTCAATTTCTAAGCCAACACTAAAAGTTCTCTTCGCATCAAACTAAAATTTAGTTTGATGTGAAGAGAACTTTTAGTATAATTACTAAAAGTTGAAAAATATTATAATATTTTAATTTAGTTACTAAATTAAATCATGTTTTACATCCTGGTTATGTGACATTAAGGGTTAAATGTCCTTAGGCTAGCACAACTAACAACTATTTTGTTTAAAATAATGCAATAGTCAAAAGGACGTTAACGGAAAATTCAAGGTAAAAATGGAGGGATTTTTATTGGGGCAGTTGTCTTGACTTTTCCGAAAGCCTGTAGTGTGTTGTGATGGTTAATATTCCAAACCGAGGAGGGCAATTATCGATCTTTATGCATGAGGGTATTTATCATGCATTGTAAACCCGAGGGTAATTAAATGTGAGTGGAATGCTTATGATAGCTATCATCGCGTTCTTTTGCCAGAGCACTCCATCATTCACTTGCAGGAACCGTGTGTTCACTGCATGGCCAGTGGCAGTTCGGTGCCTGAGGCAGAGTAGAACTAATTAGGAGGTGACCCAGTGGAATTCTATCAACACCATGTCCCAACCCACCCACCAACCGTTCCCTAACAATTTTCATCTTCATCTCAACATGTTCTATGTCTGTGTTTCCTTTAATTCCCTCTGTGGGAACGCTCCGTCACATTTACATGATTTGTGGAGTTAAAAAAAAAAAAAAAAAAAAGTGTCTACAGGGAGCATCAGAAGACAAGTTTGTTAACTCCTGCTCTTCTCCCACAGTCTGCTGCATGTGACAAAATCCTTTTCTTTCTGACACATCTTTTTCTTATTTTCCCTTAGAAAAGGGAAAAATTTGCTTCAGTGCAAAGTACATTTTATGACAGTTTTACTCCAACTCCGCATGGTGAAAATACTTTAGAAATCATTTATTTTTTTAAATGTTTTTCGTTAAAAATTTTTTTATAAATCTGTTAATAGACTTTTTTGTTTTATGTATTTATTTTCCCAAGTAACCTACACCGGAATAAAGTGATTGAATCTCAGTATTTTGACCTAATAAGCTGGAAATGGGCTTCCATAGGCAAGTCTTCAAAAGTTCTAGTTGTTAAAACTTTTAAAGCTAATGTGTCATACTCAAGGACGGGGGGCCATTTTGTGTGGCCCGCGGGAGCTTAAAAAGCATTTAGTAACATCCATGCAGCAAAATAATCAATCAAATAATAATCAATTGCAGAAACATGTATTAGTCTGTTATGGAGTAGCTACATCTATACCAGTGGTCCCTGACCTTTTTGGTTCCAAGGACTGGTCAGCCAGTACCACCCGTTACTACGGACCGGTAGCAAAGTGCTGAGGCCCACTGTGGCCCAGTACCAACTGACCTATGGACTGGTACTTGTAAAACTGGCCCTTCAAGGGGAACTGTATTGCTGATGTGGCCCCCCTGTGAAAATGAGTTTGACACTCCTAATTTAAAGTAATTGTATATTAACTCCAAGAACCCTTCGACTTGACCTTGTGTACGGTAGGAAGTCCCTGCCCCAACAGTTTGCTGGACCTTGACCTGAAACTAGTTATGGGTTATAATGCCGTATTAGCTGATCCATACATATACATGTACTTCAGTGTGATGAATCAGGGTCACAGTCAAGTGAATTGCCTAGATTCAGCAACATTGGTATATGAATGAATAAAATTAAGTTATTTTCTTTTGAGAGAAAAAAAACAGCTGCATTACTTTTTTTTTGCTTGTGTTTGTTTTGGCAGTGTCAGGAACTAGAGGCAGCTGAGAAGACTGTGCTGCTCCAGGTTTAGAAGAGCCAGCTCTGAACTTGAGGACAGTAGGAGTTTATCAGAAGCAGGAGAAAGCTAGAGGAGGAAATGTGGAGGTGGAGAATGTCAGTGAGGTATGAGGAGCCCTGGGGAGAGAGGGGAGAAGAATTTTGAACTAAAACAGACACGGGAGGGTTTAAGGACATTGAGTTTGTATAAACAGAACTGGGATTGCTAAATAGACTTTTTTTTTTTTTTTTAAATCAGATGATTTTTGTTTCATGATTTCATTGGCAAATTTATGTTGTATTTGATATCCCCAACATATTTTGGCAAAATAGCTGTTTTCATTTCATTATTTAATCAGAAATATATTTTTACGCATTTTACAGATTTATTTTTTAGTTGATTTAGTCCTTGTCCATGCGTGGGCAAACATTTTGACTTGCGGGCCAAATTCTAAAATCTGACAGGCATGGAGTCATGAGCAGATAGATGGAGCTTTAGTGTGAGCTAAAATGCTTTTAGCCTTCTCTACACCATCTACTGGGGAGATGTGGGTACTGCAGGGAAAATACGTAATGATAACATAACTAAATTATATGATTCGGAAAAGTTTGGCGGGCTGGATTAAGAAACTGAACGGGCCTCATCTGGCCCCCGGGCCGTAGTTTGCCCATGCCTGTCCTAAGGCCTTTCCTCCACTCTAAACCAGCATGTATATAAGGTCTTCCAGTTAGATCAATAGATACAGAACCACCACTGAAGTCAAGCTGGTGCTTTTAGGTTTTTGTTTTTTTTTTTCCTCAACAATTGAATTTTAGTGAAAGGAGCAGGAGACTTAATTCAGAAGCTTCCAAACTCTGGGTGATTAGAGTCTGAGAAATCCTGCCGAGGAACATCTTGTTCTCCATTTGGGGTTTCTTTAAGCCTCCAACAGAAAGATCATGACCCGGACATGAGAGAGAGAGAGAGAAAGAAAGAAAGAAAGAGAGAGAGAGAGAGGTTAGTCAGAAGCAGGAAAACTGACGAGAAAATAAGGTTTATTTTCATCTCTCCAAATCTTAAAGAGAACAAAAAAGTTTGGAGTAGAGTGGGTAAAAAAAAAAAAAAATCTTAGCTTTGGTTTGTTTACTGTTGTATTAAAGTTGTTAGTAGTTGTATTAAAAACTTTCAGTATATTTCTTACAAAAAACTCCCTTATTAGTGATAATAACAATGGGAAAAACTTTGAATTAACTTAACTTACTTTATTATTATTTTGCTTTTTCGATTTGTAAACTTTCTTTAGTGGGCACCACGCTCATATTTATCAACAATTTCATGCTTTATTTCCATGGTCATCGTGCGTTTCTTCTTTTCACCTCCATCTTTACCACTCACTTTCTTAGGACTCATCACTAATATGAAGAATAATGCACAAAATAGAGAGAAAATCACGTAGATAACACAAGTCGACGAAAACGTGACGTGAACGAGTGAGGCGGCGTGGGCTGATCCGAGTGCTCATCCACCTAGCGTCGGTTTCTACAAGTGTGCTCGTATCTCAAATCTTTACTCGTATCTTGAAGAAAAAATTTGCTCGAATCTTGGAATACTCGTATGTCGGGACGCTGGTATCTCAAGGTATAACTGTTTATACATGTATAAATGTGTATAAATGTTTATTTATGTACAGATATATATATGTTTATATACATATATTTATATATATCACTACAGAAAATAGTAAAGGAACAAGAAAGTAAAAACTATGAGGACTTTTGATAAGACAAGATGTTTTTGGGGTAAGTAACCAACCAATTAGGAATTAGAAAATATGACAAACAGGAACAAGGACTAGAAGTTTTTTTTAAATCCCTGGACTAATCAATTATACACTAACCTGCCTTTCACTCCAGACTGTTTTTAATCGGCAACTGTTTCCATTTATTAACAAATCCACAGCATTCATCAAATTATGCTATAGTAATAATAACCCAAGAGTCAGAGGAGAGTTTTGTCAGTGCAGCTGCTGTGATTCAGGGCTGTGAGCAGAATCTCCATTTACAAGGTTCAGTCCATTTTTTTCCGGCTCAGTTAATTCCTGATTGGAGTTTGTGCTGCGGCAAAATCTGCCTCTAATTCTCACTCATAATGAATTAGTAATAATTAGGAAGAAAAGTGAGGCCAATGCATGAACCAGGTGTTTGTGTGTGTGTGTGTGTGTGTGTCTTTGCAAAGGAATCAGTGCTGACTACCGCGTGTGGTCGTACGGGCGTGCACGTGTACCTAGTGTTCGCTGCTTGTGCATAATTTAGTGTTTCCTGACTAATTGTTCTTAATGAGAGTCCTAGTACTTTGAGCACTTTTCAGTGTTCCACCCTCAACTTGTCTGCACAGACAATCTGGATTCTCTGAAACATTTAAAACACGGTCTTTCTCCCGTATCTAACCATAGCTCTGAATGGACATCCATCCGTTTTAATGCCTTCACAACGCATTTAAGTGGGATTTTGCATTATTCAGCTCAGGAACGAGGGCAAAGTTAGACTGCAAAGGTCATTTAAAAACACTTGTTCGGGTATGAACATTAGGTGTTGAAGGAGAGTGCTCCATACAGTGTCTACACCTAACATTTTACACTCACTTTTAATACCACTATTACTCATCTTTTGTTTTTGGTTAACGATATGCTACATTTGATATAAACATGACTACTTACATTTCAGTGGATTAGCTTTAGGACTATTTGGACCTTTTCGCTAATGTTTAGCTCACCGCTAGCACTTTCATAGATTCAAAATCTTTCTTGTCCATACATAAAAAATACTGATAGCTTACAAAATACTGAACATAGGAGAAAAAATATAAATGAGTTATAGGTGATTGCGCTAAACATGAAAAAGGTATTGGTTTATTAGATTCGGTGTGATGGTTTTTGGGTAGAAAGCCAAACCTGAACAGCTCGTAGCAACAGAATAAGATACATGTTTAATGTTAAATGTACAAAGGGTCCTTGATTTACATCGGAGTTCCATTTCTATGGCATGAGGTATCTCGATTTTGCACATACTGTTAATAACTACCTATGTCTAATGCTAACAAACTGGTAACAACATAATCTAGGACAGGCATGGGCAAACTAAGGCCCAGGGCCCAGATGCGGCCCGTTCAGCTTTTTAATCCGGCCCGCCAAACTTTTACAAATTATAAATTTATTTATATTATCATTATACTTCTGCCTTTTCCCTGCAATACCCAAGTTTTCCCAATAGATGGCGTAGAAAATAATAAGCATTTTAGCCTTTATGCATGACTTTTTCATGTCATTTACCTTAGTTCTGCTCCTGACCCGGACCCCCCTGTTCAATGTTAGGACAATTACACCTGCCCACACCTGATCTAGGACATAAAAACATCAGAAGAGTCTGATTTATGCCTGGAACAAAATGAAGGTCAACAATTTCCAAAAAACAAAACAAAAAAACAACACAAACAAATTAAAGTGAATGTAGCACAATCTATGACATACAACTTGCGAATTCCACTATGTATGATGGATCGTTGGATGAGGTTCGCAAGACATCTGTTAACCTGTCATCTTCCACTATGTTTATCGGCCTGCAGATTATCGCTATCCACTTGGCTAGAACATTCGCCAGACTGTCTGTCGCAGACTTCTCACTCCTCATATGCGGGGAGTTCTCCTCGAGTTTGGTTTGGCGAAGAGCTTTGCTATGGCTCAACACATAAAAACGGATTTTATAAAAAATGCAACTCAAATAGAGCTACAGTAAAGTAATTAAAAAACATAACGTGCTAAATGTGTTTGTAATTAATTAATCGCAATTAATGCGTTAATTTGACACCCCTGAGAAAATCGTTAGCAGTTTCAAACTAACATCTGCTAACATTCACTTTGACCATTTTAAAGAAGCCAAAGACAGAGAAAATGAACAGTGAAGTTTTTCCGACTCAACTCGTTCATCCACGAGTTCATTAAATCAGTGAATCCCTGCTCCAGTCTCACCTCTTCTGTCCTCATGGCCTCGTTCAGAGGAAGTGAAGCCCTGCTGAAGTCTTTCTGATTTCACTTGTAATTGCAGCAGCCATAAAAACATCGCGGAGTCATTAATCACCAGCACTTTGTCAGAGCTTTGATTGAATTTAATCATTTCCTTCAGTGGCAGAGGTTGTACAGGTCGATCGGCTCCATATACGTGTTGAGTGAAAAAGTACTGCTGCTCTGAAGTTTTCCTTTTTTTTTTTTTCCTTCGTAAAGACAGACACTCATAAAATGATTGTTTTTGTTTTCTTCTCCATTCCAATGTGTGGTGTTTACTTTTTAAATGCAAACTGATGAAACAGACCTGCAACATAACTCCTCGCGTTCTTAATATTAAGAGAGAAAAATACTACAGGGAAACATAATAAAAGTGCAACAGAAGCAATAAGAGCATGGCTGTAAGTGATTTTACAGCGAATAAACATGTTTTCGGATATGCGGCGGTTCACAATGTGTGCAAAGAATCGATACATCAATGTGTCAACTAAACAAACGGTTCCCGCAGAAACTCATTTTGGAGTCTTTTAAAGCCTAAGATCACAGGTGCTGCTGCTGTTATTACTGCATTTGTCTTAGAGAAATGAGAAGAAACTTGCAATGATATTCTCACTCCTTCTTTCAGCTGATGCTGTTAGGGGTTGCGACAGTGGATCATCTGCTGTCTTTCCAGCTTCCATCTCTAGCGTCTTGTTTCCAATACAGGGAATCCTTTCTGATTTTTAAATCCTGTACATGATGTAATCACTCTTTACAAACTCCGATTCTTGCGCCATTTGTCTGGTATCACCTAGTAGACCAGTAACATTGTACTGTTACTGTTACTGTTACTTTTTAAATCAGTTCCACTTGCAATGTAATTCAAATGGGTGGAGTGACCGTCGTAAGAAGAGTGTCTACTATTGTATGTCCCAGAACTGATTATTATTACATTGTTGGGGAAGTCTGTATCAAACAAGTAGCTCTTTATATTGCTAAGTACCCTTGAAGTAGCTCTCAGTTTCAAAAAGCTTGGTGACACCGGTCTACACCATGCTGCCGTTCAGTCTGGTCTTGTGAAAACATCTACAAGACATCTACCCTTCTTCTCTCTATCATGTCTTCCAGCTCTCTACCCTTATCAGTCAATGTCCCTACTCTGAGTTCTACACTCTTGCATTTCCTGTCCTCTCTCTGGCTCCAAACATATTGTCTTCTTCTCAACGGTCTACGACCAACAGTAGTCCAACTTGCGAGCCAGGGCATCACAATCTGGTATGGCAGTCACCTGTAGACTGTATAACTAATAAATATAATAAATAAATATAATAAATGGATGGATGGGTAGGTGGGTAGGTGGGTGTATGGATAGATAGATGGATGGATGGATAGATAGATGGATGGATGGATAGATAGATGGATGGATGGATGGATACATAGATAGATAGACAGATGGATGGATGGATGGATGGATGGATGGATGGATGGATGGATGGATGGATGGATGGATGGATGGATGGATGGATGGATGGATGGATGGATGGATGGATGGATGGATGGATGGATGGATGGATAGATGGATAGATGGATGGGTGGATAGATGGATGGGTGGCTGGATGGATGGGTGGATAGATAGATGGATGGATGGAGAGATGGGTGGCTGGATGGATGGATGGGTAGATGTGTGAATAGATACTGTAGATGGATGAATGATGGATTGGGAAATGAATATCAAACAATGACATAGTCATTAATTATTTAAGTATTATTTATAAAATCAAATTACAAAATACTGGGCAAAAGATAGCTGCCGTACAACCAACAACTAGCCAAAAAAATAACACAAACGCACAAGGTAATAGTGTGTATATATACAATTTTATATTTTCACTACAAACAGCTTCAGTCTTAGGTGTGAAAAGAGCAGAGTGAAGTCATATTAATAGAAGCCCAATCTCCTGCTCCATCTTTAATTTTTCACTGTCACATCAGGCCCATGTGACACTCATCATCCTCTTAATTAGCTGTCATAAAATGGCCGAGAGCGCTGCCAGAAAAGATGCGTTCTGCCCGCCACGCAGATGGGAACGGCCCTTTCTTGGATCTTAAAGTGTTTGCATTTTTTTTTTATAGCCACACTTTTTAAGGCCGCCGTTCTCCTGGGTACACACCCAGTGGAGAATCCAGAGTGGGAATGGAGGAGGGTGAGAAAAGGGAGCACTATACGTCAAAACTGACACACGTGTGGTCACATCCTACTCTCATCTTCACTTCCACAGACAACAGACTGGGTTTGACGATGTCTGTAGTCATTTTTAATTTCCTGTGATTAATTAAAATCTTTTGAGTGTTTAGTGCTCTTCTTCTTTTTTTTTTTTTTTTATGGACTTCGCCCTTTTGTAACTCACTTTTCCAGGAGGATAATGGTGTTTGCTGATGTTCATCTGGTTCTAGACAGAACGGTGATCCTCGGGTAGGAGTTTCAATATTTTACATTTTTTAGTGTGATTTACGATCCCCTTGTGACATATAGTTTATATATCCGTAGTAGAATAATGGCTTTGATCTTTTGATCCATTTTCCTAATTTGTTTGTTTTTTATTATTGATTTTAAACCATTTTTCTTGATTTCTTATTTTTGGTGTGAGACCATTTGTTAAGTTTTGATATTATCGCTGCCGGCCATGCCCGTAGACATTTAGCTTTTTTTGCCTTTTGAACTTAATGACTGAAAGAGTGGAATTATGGTGGTGTATTTTTGTATCTACCCAATTGTTCTTAGCGATCGACTGGCAGAGAGAAGCTAGAAGAGAGAAGCTGTCGTTAACACAGTGTGAGTGGGTTCATTTTATTTGACTCTTCTGAACCAATCTCCAGATCGGAGGTACAAAACTTTTTTGCCTTGTGACCCCATTTTGACATCACAAATTCCTGTTGGCCCTAGAGGCATTTTTTCAGTCAGGTTATCAACGCCATCAATCAAGCTTCACTAGGTAAGATATTTTTATATTCTGCATAAGTTAACATGTCATAACAGATGACATGTCAAAGTCATGCATAACGGGCTAAAATGCTTTTATCATTTTCTACGGCATCTATTGGGGAATTGTGGGTCTGCAAAAAAGGCAGAAGTATAATGATAATATGAATAAATTATATCATTTGGAAATGTTTAGCGGGCCGGAATAAAAAGATGAACGGGTCAGGCATCCAGCCCCCGGGCCTTAGCTTGGCCATGTCTGGACTAGGCTGTGAGTGAATTGGTAAATGTATTGATATAATGTCACTAAATTATATAGATAGATGTATAGATATATAAATAGATCTTCATTAATTCTTTGGAAGTTCCCATCCACATCCATATATCCATCTATCTATCTATCTATCTAGCTCTCTATCTATCTCTCTATCTATCTATCCATTCATCCATCCATCCATCTATCTATCTATCTATCTAATACATTATCCATATAAAACATTATCTATCTATCTATCTATCTAATACTTGCATTCCACACTTTTGTGATCAAAGCTGGCTTCAGTAGAGACATTCAAAAGGAACTGGACAATTGTCTTTGGAGAAATATTTTTTGGTGCTCCTATATGTCTCTTCGTGCTCCCAAATATTGACTAAGGGCATATGTTCCGTGGGAAAATAATTCTTGCCAAGAGCCCCGCCTGAATCCGAGAGAATCGGTGTAGACCATTCTCAAAGGCATGTTCCAAGAACAATCACCCAGAAAGACACCACTGACCTCTCAAGATGAGAAACCCAGGAAGAAAATGAGTCGTCTAATGGGCTCAGACTCAGAATCAGACGAAGAGGTGCAGGCCGACAGAGATTTACACAGGTACAGCACCGGGCCAAGAATCAGTATGGAGGACTGTCGTCTGCAGTGGTGGGCCGCTCATTCATGAGCCCAACCAACCCCAGGCTTGTTTGATGGTAAATACCTAGCCATGTTTGTATCTATGGTTCCCTTGTGGAAGTTCAGTGTCCTTGAAGAAAAAAAAAAAATTGATTTCATATATCTTGTCCTAAAAGAATAATGACTAAAGATGAAAGACGAGTAAAGGAAAGAAAAGGAAAGTCAAAGACGTTTTGTACTTATTTAAAGAGGATCATACCCAATTTCATATTTTACTTGACATTTTTCTTTATAGTTCATCATTAGTTACAAGTTAGTCACAAATAACTTTACTTTTAGTTTTTTTTGTACCAAATATATACAGTATATATGGATAGATGGATGGATGGATGGATGGATGGATGGATGGATGGATGGATGGATAGATAGATAGATAGAGATATAGATAGATAGAGAGCTAGATAGAGTAATAGATAGAGAGAGAGATAGATAGAGAGAGAGATAGATAGATGGATAGATGGATAGATAGATATATGGATAGATGGATAGATAGAGAGATAGATAGATAGATAGAGATATAGATAGATAGAGAGATAGATAGAGAGATAGATAGAGAGAGATATAGATAGAGAGATAGATAGATAGATGGATAGATGGATAGATAGAGAGATAGAGAGATAGATAGAGATAGATAGAGAGATAGCTAGAGAGATAGATAGAGAGATCGATAGATAGAGAGATAGATGGATAGATTGATAGATAGAGAGATAGATAGATAGAGAGACAGATGGATAGAGAAATAGATAGATAGATAGATAGATAGATAGATAGATAGATAGATAGATAGATAGATAGATTTATACTGGTAATTCTTGTACTTGAAATTGGTACCTCCAGATAGATAGAGAGATAGATAGATAGTGGTAATTCTTGTACTTGAAATTGATACCTCACCCTGCGAGCTGGGACCATTTTGCGCTTTAAAAACTGTTCTCGACTGTCACAATTTTTTTTTCCGTGTGTTTGAAAATGGTTTAACGCCGTTAAACGGCAACCTTCCCGGTTAGTGAGTTTGTTGTGAGGATAAACTTCTGAAAGTGACTTTGTGTGCAGTTTACTGCTCCTACAAATGTGGTTTGAGGTTTGGCAGCAGAGTTTTCTGACAGGTTGTGCCCCCGCTGCTCTGGTTTGCCCTCTGTCTGGTGAAAACACCCCTCCTACCCCCAGTACTCACAGAGGGGAGGGGGGGGCAGGGTAGGGCAGGGCCGTGTGTGACTTTTAAAGGTCTTGGCTACAAACCAAATCCAGCAGCACCTGGATTTTTTTTACTGTACACAAGTTAGTTTCACCGATTTGGTGATTGACCGACTGAAGTGAAGGTTGAAGAGTTCTGTTAGGTAACTGGATGTGAAATTCACTCAAAAACCTTTCACCTCTCATCCAAGAGGCTTCTTCAGTTCAAACTGGTGGAGGGGAGTACAGCAGATATATGCTCTGGGCGTAAAAATAAAATAAAGCTACCTCGATTCCCTCCTGTTGGGTGGTTCGTTGGGGTCAACTGGGGGAAGTCTGAGTCAGTTAGTCAGTCAGTCTGACTGAGGTGAACGTTGCTTTACAGTGTTGGACAACCCATACTGTTGTGTCTACATTTCTGTGAGTAACAACCTCAAAGGACAGTGGACACTTTTTCAACATTGTTTGGTTTAGCCCTCTCCCTGAATCTAAAACATAGTACTCTCATCCTGTTGGAGTAGTTCCTGGTAGTAGTCATTGCACCACAAATCGTTTCTGAACAAATACTAGTGCGATACTAGTTCACCCCTTAATTCTACAATAGGACAGAGAGTATTTTTCAGGTATACTGGTACAAGTTTGTGGAGCTTTGGCCCAGAGGCAATGTCTCTGTCATTGGTGTGAACCCCAGGGTTCACTTCCTGGGCAAGTTCGAATCCCTTCCAGTGGACTCACCACCTGCAGGAAGGTTAGGGGGGGGTTGGTACGGTGCAATGTGATTTGGGTGGCGACTGCTGCCCCGCGACCCGGTAACGCATAAGCGAATGAAAATGGATGGATGGATGGTACAAGTTTCTGTTACAAGTTCCTCTTTGGTAAAATAATGTCGTTTCCGATGTTGACATTTTATAATTTGTGTTGTTCTTGCCTGGTCTACATACTAGTTAGTTTTTTTGTTACGCTCAGCAAGGCAGGACCCAAATGCAGAACCAGAGAGACTCTTCTCAGGTGCAGCAGGTTTGTTCAAAGTGCAACAACAAAAACTCATAGGATTCTCCAAACCTCATAGATTTTCTCAAAACTCTTGGAATTCTCCAACACATGGACTGATTCTCACGAACAGACTTGTACAATTGTACGCCATTCTACAACTCTACTTTGAATATAATTGTGTGGGAAAGGGTAATACAGTCTAGGGAGGTTGGTAACAGTGTGGGGGAGGTTCGTAAAGGGTAAATATATACGTAAATAATATAATAACTACCTAGTCTCTACTATTTTTCCCATTCCGCGGTAGGTCTTGGAACGCAACTACTGCGATAGAGGGATCATTGTATATACACAGGGCACCAGGTGACACCAGTGAGACTAATGACAGAGACACAGACAGGTGAGTGTGATCACACTGATTACCCCACACAGCAGACAGCGGGAACAGGGAACAGACAGACCTCACAGTTTTTGGTACTAATCTTTGCCATGCTGTAGAAATCTAAAAGGGTTTCATTTTTTTCTGGTGTCTGGTACTAATTCACATAATTCTTGGTAACTCGTAAATGTAATGCACCTGATCAAGAGTAGTAGTACTTCTAGTAGTGATTCACATACTATGGTGTTTGGAAATGTTTTGTCAAAAATACACACAAAAATTGCAATCAACCGATAAATGTATTCATTTTGTTTTTACTTAATCCCAATTATCCAGCACATATTTTTATTTATCATTTTCAGACTATTTTTAATTATCCCTTTTGTTCTGTTTTTTTTTTTTTTTGTACAAACAAGTGAACTGACAGCTAGAAAATATGGACATTTAAGTAATATTAGAAAAGGACTCACTGTGATGTGCTGAGCCCTGGGCTCTAACAGACTGACACACACCCACACACTGACAGTTGCTCTCAGTTACACACAGTGATCACCTGCTGAGAGGGTCCGAGGGCGTGGACCTGACCCTGTCAGGAGTCTGCAGCAGTTCTGTTTCCCTCCTCTGTTTTTTTTTTTTTTTTCTGATAAAAAAACTGTGAGAAAAAAAAAGGAAGTACATGAAAATGACACGCAGTCACTTTCAGAAGGATTAAATAAATCAGCAGATTTTCACACCCCACAGTTATCTGTTGTCTCAACCTTATACTTATTTTCTTATAAAGATGTTTTTTTTTCTTCTTGTCAATTTATTTGCACTTTAATTAGAAATCCTACTGCTGAATCAGTGGTGGGTAGATTAAGCTGCAATCTTTTAAAAATGTAATTAGCCAAGTCAAAAAATTACCCTGGACCTTGTGTTTTCATGACAGGAGGTTTGATTGTTTGCGATGCCTCAGGGTTTTCACTGTGCTAAATTTTCCATCAGAGCTTCCATAGCTCATGAATTGTCAATGACTTTTCTGTGTAGAACATGTTTACAGATTAAGATTAGGCACAGCAGATAAAACATGGAAATAAAACAGAAAGGACCAAGTTTCTACAATAGAAAGGACAGACGCTAACCTATAGCTAGCCAGAGATATGAGAAGATATGTTACTTGCTTAGACTAGTTTTGTTGGTTCCAATGTTTTGTGGAAGTTCTAAAGGTAAAGATCTAAACAAATGCCTAAATGGGTAGAAAACACAAGGAAAAGACAAATGTGGAATGGATAATTGTACTCAAAAATTGCTTAAAAAAATTACCATCATAATGCTAATGTTATGTGCTAAAAGCTTTTATCACTTTTTATCGAAGGTATGTTTTATAATAAATAATATATTTTTAAAGTGTATTTAAAATATGAAGTAGAAACAGAGTGTCTCTGTAAAAACATTAGCCTCTTGTCAATGACTAGTTGCTACGTACATTGTTACGACTCTTTGTTTACTGTATGTGCTGTGAGTGTTACAACAAAGTAATCTTACCAATCTGGAACAATTTAAGTCCACAGTCTATCGACAGGCATTTCAATTTATAATTTGTATGCTAACGTTCTTCCATTTTCTGTCCTTATTCTAGCTGCCGACACTGTAAGGTGAACATAAATATTAGATGTTCATCTTCTGCTCACATACCATCATAAATCTTTTTTTTTTTTTTTTTACATTTCCTGGCAGAAAATATTTCCTTTCTAAGTCTCATTTATTCATGAGACACAGAGAGCGAGTTTGTAGAACACACGGTATTTCAGTGTTTACCAGCACAACAGACCGTGTTTACAATATTTATTAACTATTAAAGATCAAATAAACCCTCCACTCGGGCCGGGAATGAAATAGAGAGCAGAATGTGTTTTCTTTGTTTTTCCTTAAAGCATTAATTTAAAGATATTTTTTCAGCTTGCTGTTCTTTTTTTTTTTAAGCAATTTAAAAAAACCCTCTCTATATAGCTTTGAACAAATCAGAGGCTTGTTTTACCTGTACCTGTGGATTAAAATGATTTCCACTTAGTGTTCCCTCTCATATCACGGTTCTCCTTTCACTCCGTCAGTACATCGCAGATTTTTATTTTTTATTCATTCCGCAGAAGGTTCACTATACCATGGCATTTTTTTACATTTTATTTTTGGTAAATATTTTATATTAATTTCCAATATTTACATTATTTTCATGATAAAAAACATAGACAAACCTAAGAAACTTAAGAAAAATTAAACAGTAAAAATATAGCAAAAAATAAACTAAAAGACATCGCTGGTAGCTTTGTTTACCGAGAGGAGATCCAACACAGCATTGTGTTCCTCATGCTGATTGGCTCATGCATCGTGATGTTTCTCAGCATCTCCCCTTGTCTGTCCGCCATTAGTTCACTGTGCCCTTCGTTATACGTATAGGACGTTGCTGTAAAAGATTGTGTTCTTGTGTTTGGTGAAAGTTGACCCTAATTTAATGCCCTACGATACCTCCAAAACGCTCGGCATCTTCTCAGGCTTCTGTTACGGAGGGTTGATAACAGTGTGGGGGAGGTTCGTAAAAGGGTAAATATGTAAGTAATTAATGATATAATAAATAATTATAAGCATTCGTAAAGGGTAAATATATACATAAATGATATAATAAATAATAATTTTCCATTTTCGTGGTGGATCTTGGAACGCAACTACCGCGATAGGAGGGAAACCACTGTACCTCAGGTTTTGCCAAAATTTACTGCTTTCACCAACAATATATCTGCTACCTTTGGTTTAAATCAGTATTTGTCTGTGCTACAGGTGGTCCTCGTTTTATGAAGTCCTCAAAATCATTTATAATAGTCTTTATTGTCATTGTAACATGGGGGTACAACAAGAGGGATTTTTTTTGTTTTTTGCTGTTGCATAGGCATACGAGGAACAAACAAAAAAGACATAAGAGATACTGAAAGGTGCAAATTAGTGTGGAGGTTCAAGTTCGTGGACGCCGCCATCTTGGAACTAGTCAACTAAGTCTCCCTCTGTGCATTCCAACTACGGTTGGTACACCAGAGCAGGAAAGCACTAACCAGCCGTGTTACAAACACTGTTCGAAAAAAAAAAAAAAAAAAAAGATTTACTCAAAAATGAAAAAAAAAAAAAAAATCTGTCTAAATATCCCATGTTACAACGTGGATACCTGCGGCTTATAACGAAGTGCTGCCTATATATATATATATACAATTATTTTTTTCTTTTTAAATTTAGTGGGTGCGACTTATATTCGGGTGCGCTCAATAGTCCAGAAATTACGGTAGTCATCCAAATCACACTTTCAGGTTGTACATATGTAGAAACAAACAACCGAGAGGTGTTACATCAATTTACATACATGTAACGAGTGTTGAGGGTCATCAGGCCCAATTATAGTTGTATCCGCAGTCATTTATTAGCCCATTTAAAGGCAAAGACAAATCTCTCCCCTTTCTGAATTGTATAACTGCTGGTGGATTATAAATCAGGGCTCAAACAAAGTCCAGATCACTTTTTCCTGCAGCTGATCAGAATTCCTGGCTCCACTTTGCTCTTTCTTCAAACCATCTATTTAAAGATTGCACCACCTCCCGGCTTTTGTACCACTGCCATTGTGCTAATCAATCACAGGCCACAATGCTGCTACTGCTGTTGTCGCCTTCGACTGTGCGCGTGCGTGCGTGTCTGTGTGCGGGCATGTATGTTCAGGAGTGTTTAGCTGATGCTATTTGAATGATTATGACTCCTTAAACATCAAGCCTGTTGCCAAATTGCCCCTGACAAGGAAATATGTTGTTAGCTGAGATAATGTGCAGGGCCATTATTTTAGGTGGTGTTGCTGTGCCAGAACGAAGGATTATTCTGTGAGCTTGCAGGGTGACGGCAGCTGAATACTCACAGATACACAGAGCTGAAAACACACACACACACACTGCTAACACAGCTACTATTATGCTGCCAGTCATGGAGACATGGAAAATAAAATTATAGGTTAGCTCAACAGGACAAAGAATAGACTCAGGGGGGGGGGTCTCAACAGTTTTGTGTGATTTTTACCATTTACTTATTTCACTGTGATCAACACTTGCAGATTTTTTATACACCTCGACTAATTTATAGTAAAATTATCCCGACAATCTCTACATTTACCTCATTGACAGTTTTTTTTTTTTTTAATGATGTAAATTACTATACTGTCAATATCATGGCTTGGACCTAGTTGTCAAATATGTGGATTTTAGACTATAGCGCCAGTTAGCGAAATTTATTTTGAGCAAGCTATGCATGTACTGAGGAAGTAAACTTTGTTACAATAATATGATCATTTGAAAAAAAGCTTCCCAAATGCTGTCCGGCGGCAACTGATCGCTAAACAGCAGTGATAAAGTCACTAAGGTAGGCGTCCTCGTGAGGTTATCAAACAAGGCAAAACATTAGTATGGTCTTTGTTTTATGTCCTTAGATACTACAGGTGATCTACGGTTTAAAACTCCGTTTAAATTCCGTTAAAACAAATATCGCATGGGAACTAGTTGGCAAGTGAAGAGCCAAAAACATTTCCACGCTGAAGACGGTATTGTTAAGATTTACCAGTCATAAGCCATGCATTGGATTGTGCAAGATTCACTCTCTCTCCAAGTCAGACTTTTCTGAGATTTTCAAGTCTTAGATTATGATGTACCCGTTGCGTTAGCATAGGTGAGTGACACTATGCGAGTTCCAACTTATGGCAAAAATCAAGTTACCATTGCCACAGCAATACAAGTTGAGGACCATCGATAATCCTAAACAGAAATAGCAAAGGTTTTCTTGAACTCTTTCTTGATCTTGAGCACAGATCGAGCCCACACAACTGTCAGCAGATCTGAGGATCGGTGTCGTCATTTCTCTGGTTGCCTTGTGATTATTGTGTCCATGTTACGATCTCCGTCTGTTCAGTGATTGAAGGAATCATCAGCCAGGTTTGTGTAGTAATTGTTGATGATTCATCTGGCGTGTTTTTCCCTTTTTTTCCAGACACAGACTCTTCTGACATGGACAGGCCTCCAGAGCATGAATGGTCTCAGCTGCTGTGTTCCATTTATTTATTGTCATCTGTTGGACATGGATGTGAATGCTCTCCCACAGAAACACCAACTGCCTTAATTGCTACAACAAGCGGTGGTTTCCAAACGCCTCTCCATGTCACTCATCCATGGTAATATTCAGCTTAAAAGCTGATTTATTTTTATTTAATTTTTTTTATTAAATAACAGGCAGATAATACAGGCTGGCTGAACATGAGCTGATTTATTTTTATTTAATTTTTTTTTATGAAATAACAGGCAGATAACACAGGCTGGATGAACATGAATATATATATTGAATATAAATATATATAAAAATGTTTCTTTTACAAAAATATATATACTATATGTTTCAACATGTTCAGCTTATATAAGGACTAATTTCCTATTTGTTATATATATATTTTTATTTTATTATCCCTTTTCACTAAAAGTTATTTTCAACGATCAAGCTCTAGCTTATGAATGCGACATTTGCACTCAGTGACATATCTTTATAAAAATGTCGTGTAAGTTTTGAAAACATCTAAAAGGCTAAATATTTTCCGGCTACTGCATATTTTATTCATTTTAAGTTAAAGCCCCATTTCCTTGCACTTCTTGCATTTTCAAAGCACGTCTGTGGTTAAATTAATGCTCACAAGAGGAAACAGTTGCCAGTGGTTATAATTAATGCAAATAGGTGTTTGTATTGGCTTTTCCTGCGCATGAATTTAGCAGCGCTTGTCTATAAATGATATAAATTACATGATGATAAATAGGGGTTGAACTGAGCTGCGAGGCATTAAAACCCAAGTGTGGAATTGAGCACAGACGTCTTATCGTGTGTCGACAGACAGTCTGAGAGAGTCTGAATGTGACTGGGGCTTATGACGGAGGAGCAGAAAGTCAGAAACACTCTCTTAATATTCAGGATTTTTCTTTCACCAAATGACAATAATTCCGCTAAGCTGTTTACAGTTGCTAATAAAAGACACAATTCCTATAATTTCGCTACTCATTACACACGACTGTCAGAACTCAACTCTGTTGAAATATTTATAAAGTGTATGTCTTACACATGTGACTGCATAAAAATAACCACAAACCATAAATTAAAAAAAAAATAGAAAAAATGAACAATCTAAAAATGATAAAAAAAATTCTCTGAACAATTAAGTAAGAACAGATGTAATTTACAAAGCTCTAAAATCAAACAGTAATATATGTGAACCCCAAAGGAATTTAAGCATAACTATTTTTGAAGGCTATCCACTAGGGACGTCCGATATGAACTTTTTGCCAATTTACGATATGCCGATTTTGTTGAAACACTTAATTTCCAATTCCGTTATCAACCAATACTGATATATGCAGCCGTTTGCCTCCAAAACTCTCAGTAGACTTAAAGCGATTGCAGCATATCTGGCAACCCAGGCAATGGGTTATCGGGTTTTCTTTATTGGACGAAAGAGGAAGAAACAAATAACGATTCCTACAGATAATACATAATTTGTGGATACCTAGCATCCACAAATGTATGATCAAAAAACAAAAGAAAACAAAAGAAATTAAAAAACTACAAACAGATACAATGCTACTAGTTCGACAAAAGAAGCTCAAACTCACCAGATTCCAATAAAAAAAACATCCCGATAATTCAACCAAAAAGCTGAAAACACAAACCCAGACTCTGGCCAGTCAAGTGCAACTAGAAAGGAGACGGAAATGTAACAAAGCAGTTGAAAGCTCGAATGTGAACGGATGAAAGGTTGCACAAATAAAGATGGAGACACAGTGTCCTCATCTCTCTAGGTGACGGTGGACAATTCGGAACCACGGTCCAAATATTCAGGGAGGACAGCTGGAGTTTTTGGCAGACATTTTCCGGACTCACGGTGGCAGATTGTGATCTGCTGAACTAATCCTGTTAAAGGTGATTATGCGAAGACAGAATATGGAGAGAAGACAAATAACAATCCATGTCCTCCGTGTCCTGTCCAGGATATTGGAAACACAGCAAGAGCAGAGGGTAGATTACTAAATAAACCCACAGAATTCTGCTGGAGTGTTTCTTTCAAACTCTACACTTCGAACTCGCGTTAAAGGGTCATCCCGTTTTCGGTACCTCAAACACCCGCCATGTCCCAACGTAGGACTTTTTAGTCTATTACATATTATTATTACACATGAAAATTACACTTAGAGGCCCGAGTTAAAAAGCTTACACATGAAAATTACACTTAGA
Source organism: Cynoglossus semilaevis (assembly GCF_000523025.1). Classification (NCBI taxonomy): domain Eukaryota; kingdom Metazoa; phylum Chordata; class Actinopteri; order Pleuronectiformes; family Cynoglossidae; genus Cynoglossus; species Cynoglossus semilaevis. The sequence goes on from NC_024321.1 coordinate 483,226, forward strand.
GGCCTGAGTTAAAAAGCTCGACATAAATAAACATTGAGAGACTGGTCTTAAATCATCAGGAAAAATACAAATGATCCAGGATAATGAATGAAGGTAAAGATAACTTAACAATAGCTTAAAAACAACCCAAAGAAAATGATCCTCCACGTATTTGCGGAAGCTGATAATGAAACAGCGCTAACATGGCCAAGTTAGCTTAAAAAAAAGGCAAAATAGAACATAGTTAGCATTTAGAGTTTATATACCTTTTAGCTGGGTTAATAGTTAAACTTAACCTTAGGAAATTCCATCTATCTATCTATTCATCCATCCATCTACCCATCCATCCATCTATCTAAAAAATTATTTTTTTCTTTGCATTAATGCATCCATCCATCTATCCATTCATCCATCTTTGCATTAATGTAAAATTTGCTATATTACATGGATGTGATAAATGTGTCTATATCATTTCTACTCCACTGTTTACATACAGTCTGGTAGAAACTGTATTTTAAATTACTGTTTTTTTTCTGCATCCCTTCTAAAGACATTTACCAGCGTGTGTGCACTTGTTGGGAACCTGATTTCAACAGACAAATGTAGATAAATGCCAGGTCAGGTGTAAGGGATGTAGACTCTAACACCTTCAATCTCCTGTAATAATCTGCTGTCTGCTTATTTGAGCAAAAGGAAGGAGGAGGAGACGAGGAAGTCCTGCTGATGCCGCTGAGCCTCTCTCAGCAGGACCCACAGCTCTGATCACAGGAGCAGGACTCAGGTGGAGAGCTGGACCACAGACCTCGTCATCTACGTCCTCTCCGGTCCAGGCAGTGGGCCGATGCTGGACTCGGTCCAGACCAAATGCCACGCTGCTTCCCCTCCACTCTGTTTCCTCTTCATAACAATACCGAGCGTCTGTTCCTGAACAGGGCAGAGGCTGAGAGTGAGCAGAACCAGGCCAGAGTAATAAAGATCAGAATGTCCGCGGACACCTGTGGACCAGCTGGAGTGGACATGGCTCCGAGTCCTCGGAGATTTGCTCTGATCAACAGGAATGACCAGAAACAGAGAGAGTGGACCATCTGGGCGGTAACGAAAAAATACGGTAACGAAAAGGACCAGAAACAGAGAGAGTGGACCATCTGTTGGTCAGACACCTGAGCGGACTCGGTGATGACTGATTGATGTCAAGACGGTAACGAAAAAATACACAGGGGCCAAGTATTATTATGGAACTTACAGTATTTGAATGCATCGAGTACTGTAGACACAGTTCCTGGTACTATATTTGTATCATCAGAGAAGGTCACATAAATACAGTAGTACTGCTGTATAAGTGCAAAGTTGTAGATAGTATTAGCAGTTACAGGCAGGGGCTATGCCAGGAATTGTGGGAGCCCATGGACTGGCACTGCCCCCCGAACTCCCAGAGGGCCCGCCCCTCACCTTGAGAACCTCTGGTCTGATCATTTAACTAAACACTATGTTCCAGTGAGCTTCCCATACTGTGCAGAGTCACACATCCTATGGGGATAGTGATATAATATTATATAACATTTTATGACATTTATTATTTTAAATGATCCTAATGTATTCACAGTTTAA
>NC_024321.1:484882-489518 GCF_000523025.1 Cynoglossus semilaevis
TCATTAACCGTCACCAAAAAAAAAAAGAGGTCTCTAGACACTTGATCTAATCCAAAGGGCTGCAGCTCTGCTAACTACATACACACTAAAGATAATTAGAGCTCCGTTAACGAGACCACATACAAAGCCCTCTTTTACAGGCTACGCTTTGAATTCATCCCATCCCAAAAGGCTCTGTTTTTTTTTTTCAGGAAGGCGCAGCAAGGATACCTGAGGGTCGGACAGGCGCACCGCTGCGGCTCATATTGGATGACATTTCCACGTTAAGGTAGGTGTAATCCTCCAGTTATTGCATGTCAATAAGAGCAGCTCCTGTAAAACTCCTTCATTTAACTCACACTCCTCACGGCCTGTGCAGCAGCACAGGCTGCTTGGCCTTTTCTAATAAGAGGAGGAGAAGTTAAAAGCAGTAGCACCGCTAATACATAATGGATCAGAGCAGTGTTTGCAGGCTGAATAATAACACAGAGAGGTCACCTGAGCAAATCGGAGATGTAAAAGTGAGAAAAAAAAAAGGCCACAGGAGACAAACTGGACAAACTGACAGAACGCTCATAAACTATGACCTGTCTTTTAGTAATTTTAGTGAAGTACCGTAATTTCCGGACTATTAAGCGCACCTGAATATAAGTAAATTTTAAAAAATATAATTGTACATATATAGACCCCACTTCTCTATAAGCCGCAGATGTTCGCGTTATAACATGGGATATTTAAACGGTGTCCACGTTATAACATGGGATATTTAAATGGAAAGATTTCTTTTTTACTTTTAATTAAATAAATTATTTTTTTCTGGCTGGTTACACGTTAGCTCTTTCCTGCTTTGGGGCCCCGACCATAGTTGGCATGCACAGAGGAGACTTAGTGATCTGCTCCAGGGCTGAAGCTAACATTAGCTCCGGGGCTAACTTCCTTCAGTTTGCGCTTGTCTACAGCAGAGGTAAACAGAAACAGGGAAGTTGGGGTCTTTATTATCAGCCATCCCCGAGCACAACAGAACATAAACAGAGTTTTTAACAGCTCCTGTATAACCAACTCACACCTCATGTAACTTCATGTAACTTTATTGAGCCCATATTCGGTGTTAACAGCGGATCTGCTCTAACAGGCATTAAGCATGTGGTTCATCTGGGAATTGAACCCAGGACTCTCTGTTTGATGCTTCCGGAGGCAGGCATGCTAACTGCTACACTATAGAACTGACAGAAGAAATAGTGGAAGTAGAAATACTACATTTTTAAATTACAAATTACCAGTGATGGCTCGATAGAACTTTATCACGTCTGATACCGATACTGCAACTTGGAGTATCTGCCAATACTGATATCAATCCGATCCCTTCTCTTCTCCTCCACCATGCTGTCACTTTATGTCACATAAAATGTCACTTTCTGCACTAATATGGCCACTCTGTATTTACAACACAGTATAGTGGTTCCATAATGTAGCGAATAGCACGCCTGCCTCGAAAGCAAATCTGCCGTTAACACAAGAATATCCCAAGTTTGGGCTGAAGTTGGGGGTCGTAAGTCAAAACAAGGTTGGGAACCTCTGTTCTAATGTCACAAGTTGAGTCACTAAGCACCTAAATTAGCATAATTATGTTTCGAATAACACTTACTTTGGCTTACCTAACAATTTTGCATCCTAAACTTAGGCTAAACTGCAGGTACGATATTTTGTCTTTCTATTAAATTATATTTTTTAATCAAAGGGGCGGCTCTCTAAAGACTGATTTTAAAAGATCAGTTTGTTAGGGCACCTCAGTTGCGCTGCCAGTTTATTGACCTAATTTCCTCCCAACGCCGAACGCCACAGTAATTGGCCCTTTATGAAGTCGCGGTTCAGACATTGTATAATGGTGATAGTGAAAACAGTGATGAAGTGTTGTGACGCCGTTGATTTTATCTCACTGACCGCCAGCCAAGATGTTGACATAAATCCACAGCTGTTGAATGGGTGGAGGATGTCAGAGTGAAAAGTTGCCACAGCTGCTGCCAAGATACACAGCGTTTTGAAATAGACACAGGTAGAACACAATCCCCAGCCCTGCCACCAGCTACTGGCACCAGCTGAAGTGGACTTGGCACCGGAGTCGGTGGAACAGATGTTAATCCAGGACAGATAATTACATCAGTGAACGAGCAGACATTTTTCCACTTAATTTCCGTCTTTTAAAAGTGTGACTTCTCCCCCGAGGCTCTCACCGGAGAGACGGAGATGGCCCCAGACCTGAAGCTGGAACTGGGCCCAAATCCTCCCTCTGAGAGTCCCGAGCGCTGGGTTTCAGGGTCCCGAGCAAATGGTTCTCAGTGGGAGGTCCGACATCACTGCGCTAGTGTCGCGTCAACAGCTGTTTTCCTCTCCAGTGTTTTTTTTTTTTTACAAAAACGAGGAAGAACGAGTAACACTGCACTTGTTTTCTCGTACTTATACTCATTAACAGCCAGCCAAATTACACAATGGCGCCCAAATGTTTTTCCACACTGTTAAAAACAAGCTCTATTTTTTAATGAGTGTGCCTTAAAAATTACATTTGAACTGAGAACTTGAAAATGATAAAGCACTTTTACTCTTTTGCAATGTTATACCGAAAAAAAAAACCCAATATTTTATTTGACTCAAAGGGATTATTAACGCAGCAAAACCGACATCCATATTTGCCAATAGAAATTTTAAATGAGAACACGAATCTAAAGACGAAGAAGCAAAAAAAAAAAAGTACAAAATAATAGTCCAAGAGTTCATAGTAAGAAAAAGTGAAAGAATTCAAATTAGAGGATAAATGTTGGCAACTTGCAATTTGAAAATGAACCAAAAATTGTCCCTGAAGCATGTTTGAAAGGCCTTTTATAAAATTGGCGGAAAAAAAAAAAAGGAAAAGAAAAAAACAACTCACAAATTTTCTTTTCCTAATCTATAGACAGTTAAATAAAGAGGTAGCAATAAAAGTGTGGATCAGTTTCACCTGGAAGAGAAAGCGCGCGCAGCCTTGAGCTGCAGCTATAATTAAGATAGTAAATTGAATAGCGATAATGGACTGAGGGACCGGCCTTGGAAGGATGATTAAAATGTTGGTCTGCAATGAAGAAGCCATCAGGGCTCTGCTGAATTCAGGATGGGATTTGATAGGAGACAATACAGCTTCTATTTTTCATTAATTAGCCCCAGATCCATAAAAACCTGTGAAAGACTCCAATTGTGTCTTAGAGCAGCAGCCTCTCAATTACAGCCATTCATTAGCTGTGAATGGCCTGCACTAAGGCATTAGGGGGGGAAATAAAGAGAGTGAATGAAAGATGGAGTGAACCACCCTAATGCCACAGGGTCTCATTATTATATGCATGTGATTTATGACAAATGTTGGGCTCTTTAGTCAAATGTCAGAAGGATGGATGGCCTGTGGTCGGCGTTCCACACAGGATGCATTTGTGTTCTGACGTTAAATCATCTCCACTTTCTAGTTTCGGTGCGCTCAGTGAAAAAGCACACTGAAACGACCCAAATGATATGATAGTTCATGACCTGGCCCAGGCGTGGGCAAACTTTTTGATTTGCGGGCCATAATTGGTCCTAACTTTTTTTCTACACCATCTATCGGAGAAACGTGTAGGGAAAAGGCATATGTATAATGATAATATAGATAGATTATATAATTCGGAAAAGTTTGGCGGGCCGGATTGAAAAGCTAAATGGGCCGGGCCTTAGTTTGTCCATGTCTGACCTAACCACTCAGTCATTTCCCCTGTATCAGTTCATTAGTTTGCCCATGCCTGACCTAACCACTCAGTCATTTCCACTGTATCAGTTCCCGGAGCATCTTTCCATTAAAAACTAATTCAAAGTGATCCTTCTATGTGATAGACCTTCTGAGAAGACACACACTAAAGTACGCTAACCGTCCTCCTTGTAGTATCTGGAGTCATTTTTTTGTCTTAAACTGTATTGGCACGATGTTCATCAGCACAACTTGGTTCAAAAGATACAAGCTGTAGTTTGAACTGAAAAACATAAGGCCGAGCCTTGCTGCAGTATCCCTGCTGTATGCTGCTTTAGGCCTTGATCGCTGGGGGAACTCCCTTGGTGTACCGAGCACACTAGCTCTGTCCGTCTTTTCCTTTATCTTCCACTCTGTATATACCTGACAACATGCTAACCCCTTTCTCCTTAATCAGTATGTGCTTAATTTCAGCTCTATTTGGTTTTTTTATGACTCTAAGAGGAAGTTTGACTGGATATATTTATCTTATGAATTCATTTTAGGATGTTGAATAATGTTCAGTTTTTATGCACATACTTTAGAGACACCTAAAAAAGCATGTTTGCATTAATATCCCAAATACATTTTGGAACAGGTGTGCAAGTACGGGATAGATTACAAAACGAAGCAAATGATATATATACATATGCGTATATATGTATATATAATATTATATGCTAATTATTAATGCTAATTACTAGCATAATATTTAGCTTATATACATTATCTGTGTAAAATGTTCTATATACATTAAAAACAGTGGATGGATGGCTGGATGGATAGAGGGATAGATGGATAGATAGATAGATGGATGGATAAATGGATAGATGGATGGATAGATGGATAGATAGATGGATAGATGGATAGATAGAT
>NC_024321.1:494064-498729 GCF_000523025.1 Cynoglossus semilaevis
GATAGATGGATAGATGGATGGATAGATGGATAGATGGATAGATAGATAGATAACCAAGACTAGGATACCCTAACTAGCTTGCAGATAGCTTCTTTTTAGTCCTGCATTGTCTAAAGTAAACATCCAGATTTGTTATAGTTGTTGTTTGCAGCTCAGGTCGATTCTGCTGCATGCGTTCACAGGCACAGCCGTGCACGACATCCGTACTTCGGGATACAGAGTTGTAGTGACAGCTGAAGTGAAGTTCATGTCTGTGTAATGAAACCCATAATTACAGGCAGAGGAGCAGGTACTGTTCATACCAGTGACAAGTCCCTTTCAGTCACCGGCACTGTTCCCTGTCAAAGCTGTTCTTTTGTCCTTGTTGTTTTTTTTTTTGGTTTTTTTTCCCAGAAGGCCTTGCTGCAGCAGCAGCAGCAGCTTCTGCAGCAGCACCGCAACACAAAGGCATCTCTCTCCTGGAGAGGAGAGTGTGCTCACTGATAAAGCGTAATTTGCATTTAACTGTGAGCTTCAACCGGGTTCCTTACAGTAGCGTTAGCAGGGCTCCGGGTCTAATTTACACTCAAGTCTTTATCGGGAGTCGTGAGGCTGCGTTGGGGGACAAACCGTGCAGTGTGTGTGACATTTATCTGGGTGATACAGTGGTGATGTGGTTCGTCAGTGTGTGCTGACAATAAAAACAAGCTGTTGATCTGTGGGGATGTTGTAGTAAAGCTGCACCTGTGCTCGTCTTTCTGAGAAAAACAAATGCTTCTCTGGCTCAGGGTTTTTTTTTTTTTTTTTTTTTTTTTACAGCAGAGCTATTAAAACTGAACATGTCCCTTATCTTGCCTCTACAAAAACTCAAACATCAGACCAAGTTTATGTACTGATCCTATAATACAAAGTTTCAGAGAGGACCTGAATCTAACTCACAAATAACTTGTTCTCATACTGTATAATGCAAACGTAGAGTTTCGTCGTATTCTGTTTAAAAAGTTTGGTTACTGAATTGTCTACTACAAGAGTCCACAACCCCTAGGCCCAAAGACCAATGCTGCAGTGGGACGCTGTGAAAAAATGTTCTTCAGTTTTACTAATTTACTTCATTTAAAAATAATCCTGTCATATCCCATTACATTTTCGATCAAATTTAATCTGGCAATGTTTCAAAGTGAGAGGTCATTTAGACTCCAATACTGACAGAATAAAGTCTGAAAGATGTTTTATATTTGAAAATGCAATGATCCTTCAACAATGGTCCGATATTACCGGTCCGCAGTAACGGCTCATACCAACCGACAAAAAAGATTGGGAAGCGCTGACCTTTAATAAATCAAATTAACTTTTGAGTTGTCTTCAGCTTCCTTTTGTAAAAACAGTACAATACTATCGTACAATTCACTAGGGATGTACTAGATATTTTTCGTCTTGTTAGCTATTGCCTCTTTTGTGCAACAAAAACATAACTGAACTATTTTAAAAGGCTTACAGCTCTTCATCATACTATTGTAAAATAACCACAAATTTACATTAAAAAAAAACAAAAACTACCCCTGATATTAAGTGTGTCTTCAATGATTGTTCCGCACTTACACCACCCAACAAAATTGTTTGAGTGGTTTTAGCCTGAAGAACAAATGTAAATCTAAATGTAAATAAATTGGAAAATACATTGGTGTCAAACACATTTTGGTTCAGGGCTCCACATAACATAATTACCTATAAGTAACAATAACGCTATGTTTTCCCCCTTGGTTCCCATGCAACGAAGTAGAATTATATGAGAAAAATATTCAGATTTAACGAAATATAATTTTACAGAACATCATGAATATGGAGGGTTTGTTTTTTTTTTTTCAATTGTCCCTCCAATTTACCCATAACTCTACGCATAAATGTAACTTTTTAACATGCGTGGTTACCTGATTTATTGATTTATTTAGGAACCAATCATAGCTTCATTTCTCTTTTTCAATCTCTTTTGGTTAAAACCACGTCCATTTTGAGCATTTTAGTTTTGTTTAATTTGATTTGTCAAGCCATTTGTCTAAGCCATAAAGCCATGAATAGACACAGTGAGGCAGGAGGACAGAGAAGCAGAGAGGAAGGAGTTCCCGAAGGTGAGTAACACAGCTTATTATAATGGAGTCAACACAAAGGGTGAGCACAGGTGGCAGTGATGACTCCAATGGGTAAACAGGTGTGGTGTTTACAGATGACAGTGGTGGCGAAGTCCCCGGTAAAAACTCGAAACTCAAAACACGAGCGAGGCAAAAATATACGATCCAGGTCTCTGGGCACAAGCTCTGGCTAGTTAGCTCCGGGCTAAGTGCAGTTGCAGAGAAAACCCGGGCACACACACAAGAAAATACACACAAGACACAACGTTTTAAAACCCCACTGGTCGGCTGTTTTAAATTATTTAGTCAGTCACCTAAACGTTTGGCTTATTTGGCAATTTCTGTGAAGGCCTAGCTTAACTGGTGCTAACGTCTTGGTGCTAGTATCTTCTTTTAAATGAAGGACTGTTGTCATAAACTCTTCAAACACTTCTTCTACACCTGTATTTCCTTGTGTTTTCTGCCTTTTTTTTTTCAATAATGGTAAAGAGAAGAAAACACGTGTTCCTTCAAGAACAATATTACATGGCGTGTCATCTTGTCCTGAAGCACAGCTGCTTCTCAAAAAAATGTAAGCTATTTCGGTGAACATGCTTTTCTTCCCTCTGACTACTGTTCCAGAACAGGAGCTCCATACTGGAGAATGTGGATCAGGTCACTGGGTCTGAGATTTCTCAGATATTACACATTTCTAATTCGTCTTTACAAACCACAGGAGAGTAGATGTGAGAACAGTGACTGTCTGTAATTCGGTTTTATTGTTGTTGAAGCTGAGGAATCTTCTGGGACATGGAGAGATAATGGGAAAGGGAAAAAAAAAAAAAAAAAAACAATAGACGGACCCTAGAGACGATGAGACACAGTCAGCTGTACATTCTTCCGGATGATCCACTTCATCTTTCCATATAAATGATCTGGCATTGATTCACAGGTCACTGACTCTATCTAAGGTAAAGTTCAGGTGAATACAGGGGGTCTTCGACTTATAATGAAGTTCCGTTCACATAACTCGGTACCTATGTCACTGACCTACGTTAACACAGCGGTAAGAGGACAATCTAAGACAGGGGTGTCAAACACATTTTGGTTCAGGGCTTCACATAATAGCATAATTACCTATAAGTAACAATAACTCTATGTTTTCCCCCTTGGTTTCCATGCAACGAAGTAGAATTATATGAGAAAATATAATTTTACAGAACATCATAAATATGGAGGGTTTGTTTTCTTCTTTTTTTTTTTTACTTTCAAAATTCATCAAGCGGGCCGGATGGAACCTCGTGATGGCCCAGATTTGGCCCACGGGCTATATGTTTGACACCTGGTCTAGAACATAAAACATCAGAGGTGTCTAATTTACTCATAATAAAGGGCAAAAAAAACAAAACAAAAAACCGACAAATGTAAACAGAGCTGTTTTCCATGTATAGTGTCGTATGATGACATATTAGTCCACTCAAGAGTCGAGGTTAACGCAGTACATCGGAATGATGGAACAAGGCTTACTTAATAAATTATTGGCAGGTGACGATGTACCCACGAAACACCATAGGTCGAGGACGTCGTACGACCCCGAGGAGTACCAGGGAGTGTGAGAAGACTAATGGACTAATTGTCCTGAATCTAAGAATGCATGAAAGTTCAGATTGAACACAGGCTGGTGGGAATTCCTGCAGGAAAGATCATTTTCTTCAGCATTTCTGAGCCCCTTCACAGTTTAATAACTCAATAGATCACCTGCTGCACTTTCCAAGGACATTAAACTAAAGTTCTTGCGAGAATCGATGAGGGAAAGGGCTTTTTGGATATCAGCGCTGCTCAATACTGCACACTTCATTTCCCCCAGCAGAGAGGCCCTTACATTTAATTAGACCTCACACAATGCTGTGGACTACAGCGCTGTACAGTGACACTCACACTCTGTCAATGAGCAGGGAAGAAAAAAAAAAAAAAAGATATGAAAGAAGTCATCCTTTGAAGGGCATCTGAATAGGCTGTAGTAGTGGAGACGGTGTAAATGTGATTCAGTTTTGGGCTTTTGACCTCTGTGGAATATCTAAAGAAGGCTTCTTTTAATTTTTTTTTTTTTTTTACTATGAGGCAAAACAGAAATTAGTAGTATAGTGGTGTCTAAGACACGTCTCAAACTCAAGGCCCGTGGGTCAAATCTGGCTCATTTTGTGTGGCCCGTGGGAGCTCTGTTTAATTACCTTAAAATCCATAGTGTTTGTTTTTATTGCACAAAGCAGTGTACAAAATGTGTAATTTAAATGAGTAATAATGAATTCCAGAAACATGTATTAATACGTTATGGAGTACTTACATCTATACAATCTTACACCCGGCTCTTTAAGGGGAGCTAATGTGGCCATCCATCCATCCATCCATCCATCCATTTTCATCCGCTTATCCCTTACCGGGTTGCGGGGGCAGCAGTCGCCACCCAAATCATATTGCACCGCACCAACCCCCCAAACCTTCCTGCAGGTGATGAGTTCACTGGAAGGTACCAACCGCCCTAACTGGGATTCGAACTTGCCCAGGAGGTGAACCCTGGGGT
>NC_024321.1:499596-525656 GCF_000523025.1 Cynoglossus semilaevis
AAGGTAACACCGACTGTAATCTGACACGACACACGCCGTCACAAACGTTGCCTACAACCAACATCTGACCAATCGGCAATCGGAGGCCGCAGAAGTGGTAAATGAAGCATCCAAGAGATGATACAAATCGGGATATCGAAGAGGAAAAAGGATTCACCTAAAGGTGAGTATGTTGTTAAAATGAAAGTATTTCATAAATTTCCGTATAAAGTTAGTGAAGTTATTGAGAGTTATTCAGTGCTACAGTTTTAGAGTTTACTTTTTTTGATTTCATTTGATCTTAGTGTTAAACGGCATTTTGGTTTACTGTGGTTTTGTGAAATCCACACGGGGCCAGGGTGTTGCATTGGTTTTGGTGGATCTGGGTTGGGGGGTGAGGGAGGGCTAAAAAACTTCCTTAAGACCCCTGTTTGTCTAGGGGGCGTCCTACTTCAGTTCTTTCTCTGGGAACAGGATACATAGGTACTGATTTATAGTACTTGTTTTTACAGTACTTTGTGGTTAACAGGCTAACATAAAATATTCGTACAGTGGCCACTGTCTCCTGTAGCAGCAGAACCACACACGGTCCTTGGTACGGTATTTAGTCCCTACAGCAAGTTCCCGCAGTAAAAATGCGGCTTCATTTTTAAATACACTCAACAATAATTTTATTTTACACTGTGTAGCAGTTAAAGGTCCAAACAAGAGCAGAGATTCAAAGCATAATTACATTTTTCTCAATTGTTGTTAAAAGATTCACATTTAACTGGAGGAAATTTAGATACATTTCTTCCAATTACAAGAGGGTAATGAAGGAAGGTGTTTATGATGATAGATGGCAAGACTAAAGTGAGAACGAAACCTCCAAGTTCTTTTTATTACCCAGTCTGAGATTAAAGAAAAGTCACGGGTTGCTTCAGAAACAATATTACATCCCGCTGCTACCCTGAAGTCACGTTTCTTTAAGATGGACTTCATATTTAAACCAACGGGGGTTCAAAGATTAATGGTGTTTTTATTTAATTAATAGTTTTAACAAAAGTATTTATAAGATCCTCTCTCCACCTTTAGCCTACTTCTCATACCTTCCATGTCAATGACTCTCATCTTCTCTTGCACTTCAGTCATCTTACTTAATTGCTTACTAACCCACTGACCTACTCATCATACGTACCAACCTACCCATCCAGCTACCTTAACCCTATCTACAGTAGTCCAACGCGATCTATTTACAGCACATATCTGTAGTACTCAGCTACATCCTGTACAGGCCGGATTTGGACGTAGGATCTATTTACAGCACATATCTGTAGTACTCGGCTACATCCTGTACAGGCTGGGTTTGGACGTAGGATCAAATTACAGAGAAAAAAAAAAAGACCACCGTTTAGCCAATCAGATGACGCCTAGCTCTGCTAGCGTTCCTGCAGAAACGGTAGTCAGAGGAGTAAGGAGAGTGGCGGAGGCTGCAGAGCAGAGCCAGTCAAGGCCAGTCAATCAAGACAAAACGCAGAGCAGCAGTAAAGTAACACAGCCATCACGGCAGCAACGGTCCATTGATCAGAGCTGTTCGATGAAAGCCCGCGCACACACGAAGCAATTGTTACATTTTTTATTTTTTTTCTATTTAATGTCATCAGCTACTCACTCAAAAAGCAGGGGATCTGTTAAAGCTGAAAAATCTGAAAGAAAGGGAACTGTATGCAAACCCTGAAAATTTTCTTATTTTCCATTAGGCATATTGTCATCGAAATATTGAAGACACATTTTTGCTCATATCATGCAGGTGTAGTATTCGGCCTATTTCCCACCCCGTCATTCTACCACTATCCTACCACCAACCCATCCCATCTTGATAACTCCCTAGTGACCCATCTACTCCTCCCACCTTCCAAGCTCTGTGCTGACCTATCGTTGCCCTCCTACCTCCTACCTATCCATGCCTAGGCTGTACTTAAATAAGCTACTCATCATATCTACTGTTCAACACAACTACTCCCTACTATTCTGACCTTCCCATCCTTCTCTTAATCTACTTAGCCGACCTTTTTGCCCAGCTAACCCTTTTTATACCTTCCGATTCAGTTACTCATCATTCTGTACCTACCAATTTTAACCAATCCCACCTTCATCCCTACCCAATCTACCTACCTACATTATCTTCCCACCTTTCTATAGCCACTTGTGAATACTCGTATTTTAATTGAATATGTCTTTTACTAATTAAGGGGATGGTGGATTTAATTTAATTTCAAAGGAAACTACCGCACACCTTCACCTAATCGCCCGGCCTCTCAGAAAGACCATGTTTTCTCCCGCACAGTGCAAGGCACGGAAATGAACCACAACACTGCCATAATGGTTGGTTCCCCACTGATTTGCCCACCTTGTGTAAGGTAGCTGAAAGTCACTTCCTGTGATGCTCATCCAAGCGTGCCCGCTGCTATTTCCATCTATTAGGATGTGAAAGAGCGAGTCTGCCTGGAGCCATGATAAACACATCAATAATACAAGCAATTGGAGCAATCGGCCCGAGTTGGTGGTAATGTGAGGACATTACTACTGGATCATCAGTGGATGCCACAAACAATGTGTGTGTTTTTTTTTTTTTTTTTTTTAAACGTAATGATGCATTTGCATGTAATTCTCTGAGCCTGTTATTGTTCTGAAATCAGCCCAGATGCAATTTGAGCACATCAATTTAGACTCAGCCAACTAATGGACTCTCAGGCAAAATGAAAATAGCTTCTTAATGATATGACTAAGCTCGATGGGCGAGCTTAAATTGATTAGCGAGCTAACATGAATGTAATGCGGAATTAGCCCTTTTAGAAGCGGTAAGGTTGGAAATGTGGCGCATTCACCGATGACCTCCTGGTCGTTTTCTTCCTTCAAGACCGACATGAAATATATACTGATGTCCTCACACATGTGTCACACAACTACAAATAGGACATTGAAATATATACTGATGTCCTCACACATACGTACATATTTGCATCTCATGACAAAGAACTACAAATAGGACAGATGGAGGAAATCCACCAGGTATGCACGTTGGTACATTCAGCAGTGGGGTTGGTAACATTAGCATGTAAGCAGGTGGTTAGAATAGTTTCATTTGCAGTAAGGTACGATGGTATAGTACAGGGTATTAAAGTCTTTGGGATTTAATTAGAATTTCAATTAAAACTATTATGAATTTGCTAATGTATTAATCCATATATATTTACTTATTACTTATTTCTATTTAAATACCTCAGATCCACTGTTGAGAAAATAAATCAACACAATTATGACAGTTCTTCACGTTTGTTTTTCTCAATAATGTAAATATAAATCTCCTTTGTTGACAGTAAAATTATAGTTAATGAAAAAAAAAATCATTCAATTGTAAACTGATTAACTGAAACACAAACAGTTTTGTTAAGTAAAATTTTGTTCAAAATCAAAAAGTTTCCATCGTGATATTACTTTTAAAATAAAATCATCCAATAGGTGCACAGGAGTCGGGAGTATTGATTCCTTGGTAATGATATATTGATACGCACCCAAATATCAATTGAGTATTGATTACTTTCATAAAGTATCGATACTAATAAGTAAATTAAAAAAATGCATGTGTCACTTCCACATCTTTTACAGGCTTTTGTGCTACAACACCTCATGGTAATAAGTCTACTAGACATCTTTGTCTCTTCACTTCAATCGGATGGAACTTTCTTGATCCCATACTGGAGAATTCTTGAAAATGCCTAATGGTAGCAAACTTATTAAGGTTACATAGTAAGGTAAAATGAAGTAATGTCATTTTTATGAGCAATATACCTTTATAAAAATAAAAATACATTGTTAAATGGCCCGTTTTTCTCATGTGTTTTTTATGTTAAAAAAGAAAAACGAACAAAAAGTATCAATATCTGCATCATATTGATGTGTATTCATGTGTACGCCTAGACATGGACAAGGCAAGTGGTCGTGTTAAAAGCCGCCAATCTTTAACAATCAACATTACAACTGATTTTGTGGTGCCGTACTTCTGAGGTGTTGTGTGGAAGCTCTGCCATTTGTGCTTTAATGTTCACTGTTCAGAACCTACAGGAACCATCTGTTTTTCCCAATTCCTTGAGGCCACCAGAAATGTGGAAGTGCATGTTTCCATATGTTTATGGGGGGTCTGTTGCGTCTCTTATCCACCTCATATCCCTGAAACGCTGCCGCACATTTTAATCTACTATTGACGTCCTTGATCAGTAATTTAGTTCAGCCACGTTTACTGAACCTCTCCACCGACTAAACCAACTATGTTTTAGTAGCCGATCGGTTAGGGAATCTACACAGTGTGGGGCATCTATGACAGTTTTCCTAAACTTTTTTTCTGAGGACCTATATTTTAAAAGTCACAAACCTTAGCGACCCAAGTCAATAGACATTATTCATAAACTCCTAGGACCCCCCCCCAAAAAAAAATCTCTTGCAACCCGCCTGAGGGTTGCAAACCAGTCTTTGGGAAGCAATGATCTATGACACCTGGTTCAACTTCAAGTTGATTTTTATACGGGAGATAGGCAATCAGAATAGTTTTCCCTCACCTATAGAATAGGTCGTGAAAATAGTCGCTATGTGTAGGAAGGTAGTGTAGGTCATATGTAGGTAGGGAGGAGAAGGTGGTTAAATAAGGGTGTAGGAAGGTAGATAGGAAGCTTTGTGGGCCACTTTGCCACTTGCTCCATTTGCTTGTATTATTGATGTGTTTATCATGGCTCCAGGCAGACTCGCTCTTTCGCATCCTAATAGATGGAAATAGCAGCGTGCACGCTCCGCCGAGCATCACAGGAAGTGACTTTCAGCTACCTTACACAAGGCGGGCAAATCAGTGGGGAACCAGCCATTATGGCAGTGTTGTGGTTCATTTCAGTGCCTTGCACTGTGCGGGAGAAAACATGATCTTTCCGAGAGGCCGGGGATTGTGCACAGCGGGGGGTCGCTGGGGAGGAGTCGCCCTGTAAATTACAACTAATTACAGCTTCTATCGAGCCCAAATCCAGTCTGCTCACTGCTGCAATTCCACCAAGACGGCACAGGAGGGATTTGGCTCTTTCCCACACTTAAAGCTCACAATCCATAGGCTGCACTTAGAGACTTAACAGCATTTAAATAAGCTGGAATTATATGTGCCAAGAGGCTAGATATGTATACAGAGTAGGTTCATAAACACAATATAATAACACGCCACCATATATACACAGAATGCACAGCATTAATGCAGTAAAAGATAATTACTTCTTATTCAATTACGCATTAATACAGTCAGAGCATTTATCTCTCACAAGTAATGTAATCTGGTAAATATTGCTTGGGTTTTATTAGCATGCCTTGTTTTCACCCAATGTATTATAATTAATTTTACCTTTTATATTGTAGTATTCATAGGTTGTCTTCATACTATGAAGAAAAAAAATGTTACAAGATGAATCTAATCTAATGCTCGGAGCTCACTGGTAAATAATTATATTTCTCCTCAAGTACACAAACCTGTGTCTTAAGGTAAAAAAAATAAAATAAATAAATAAATAAATGAAAACCTTCTGCCTCATTTGTACTTTCTCTGCTTCACCAGATGGCCTTACAGGAGAGGAGGTTTGGAAACGCTGTCGAAAGTATGTGTAAAAACACTGTCTCTAAATTAAGAAAACTAAGGGGAAATAAGCTTGGTTACAGAGAGAAGCAGAGAAAAACGCGAAAATGATGGTGGTGTCCTTACAAAGACATCTTCTAGACGCCCGCCCCCCCAGTTAAGAAGTCTGGCTTTACTGACTACGATCACTTCTCAGGAGCTCCTCCGTGTAACTTGATTGTTAATTCTCCTCGCTTTGGCTAAAAGCGTCGGCTGATAGCATTTAAAACAAACAAACAAACAAACAACTAAAACACACTCAATATTGTCTCTGCAGAAGGAAATGGAATTGAACCAATATCCTCCGTCTAACACAGGGGTGTCAAACATACGGCTCGGGGGCAAAAACCGGCCTGCTAGCCAGGTCAATCGGGCCCACTTGAATTGTTGAAAAAAAAATACAAACACTTCATGTTCAGGATATTTTTTGTAAAATTATATTTCATTAAATACGAATAGATTATTATAAATATTTTTTGTAAAATTATATTTCATTAAAAACAAATAGATTATTATGAATAAATATGTGTACTTGTTTGCACGAAAACAAAAGTTAATTATAGCTAATTATGTTATGATTTTGTACTCATGCGGCCCACTTGACATCTAATTAGGTCCGTGAAACAAAATTAGTTTGACACTACTGAGCTAACAATTCAGTGATGTGTTCATGTGACCACAAGAACACAAACAGGTTCCTCCTTTGTTCTTATCTGTTCTCTTTCCTGCTGCCCAGTCACCTTCTGTGCTCATCTCTGTTCTTTTCACTCTTGTTTTCATTCCTCTGCTCTTATGCTAAACTCTCTGCTCCTCAAAGGTCTTTTATCTTCCCCTCTGCTCCTTCCTGCTCCTTTCTTGTCCTCCCAGGTCCACTTCACTTCTCAGTTCACCTCTCTGCTCTCTTCTCCTTCCCCTTTATCGTCGCTGCTTGTCTTCGTTTGTTTTGTTTTTTTTTTCTTTTTTGCTTCTCTGAGGTTCACCGTTCCCTCCGCTGCTCCTCTGTTCTCCCTGACAGCTGCTGGGTCACCTTAAAGAAGCGAAGGCAGGGAGACTAGACAGAATCTATGTATAATAATGTTTCAATAATGTAGTAAGTAAAGACAGGCCGGTTCGGCAGAGAAGTCCAGGTATGCAGGTCGGTCCGATGAGCGGTTGAAGCAGTTCTATACACATACGGTCTGTTAGCATGTGTTGAATGAGCAGATAGGCTAGGCTTGTGTTAAGACAGCCTGCCATCAGATATTTAAGCAGCTCTGTGGTAGAGTCCAGAGTGTTCGGGGTGTTCTGTCTGCCACAGCAGATGTGATGTACATTCTCACTGCAGTTGGCGGGACACATTTCCCATAATGGTCTGTGTGACAGTGAAGCCGTATGAACAGAAAACGGTGGAAATGTTCGGAGGAAATGGGCTGGAGGTGCTAACTTCACCAGCAGACAGTGGGCTGTTGAAGGTGAGTATCAGGCTCAATTTTCTCAGTGGAGGCAGACACAGCCCACTTTAACACCTGTGACGCTGCTCAGCCACAGCTTTGGTAAAAAAAAAAACAAAAAAACTCTCAGCTGGTTCTTTTGTCGTCCGTTAGTGCCAAAGCAGCATTTAAACGCGGCTTCCTCTATACTGCCCCACAGCAGCTGGGCTGGGGGTATGGCCAGCTCAGTGCCGTGTCCCAGGCTCCTTTGTCCTCCCACAGCACTTACTAAACATTAGTGTGACCTTCAAGGCACCACATGGAACTCACACATACAAACCTCTATATTTAGGCCGTTAAGTGCACTTCCTGAAGACAGAATAAAAAAAAAAATTAAACAAAATGTTCAAGAAATTCTCCTTGAGATAGAAATGCATATAAGACTCCAAAACTGAAAAAAAAAAAATGTATTTTTTCTTATTGTCTTTCTCAACACATGAAGTAAAGCAAAACAAGTCTAAAGATAGCTGTGAAACCCGGTCGAAGTGCAAAAAGCACAGTTGTACAAAGAATCGTTCATAGTGTTAGATGTAAGAAAAAAAAAAATAATAACACCAGTGTCAGGTCTGGACCAGTTGCTGTTGTTCTGGAGGCTCAGGTGCCGATCAGGTAAGAACAGGGACAAGGAGGGAGAAGGGGATGAACTCCTGGAGAATGTTTATTCGTAGCTGGGAGGAGAGAGTGGGAGTTCCCCCAGCGGGCTAGGCCTATAGCAGCATACGTAACTTAAGTTGATAAGTTTAACTGAGCAAGCTACACACACAAAAGAAAAGATTAATTAAAAAGAAGGCTTTTAAGTCTAACTTAAAATATAGAAAGGATGTCTGCCTCCTGAAACCGCAGAATCAACTGGTTCCAAAGGTGAGGAGCGTAGTGCCTGAAAATTCTGCCTCCCATTCTACTCTTAAACAGTCATCTACAACAGTGTTTCCCAAACTTTTTTTTCTGGTGACCCATATTTTTAAAGTCACAATCCTTCGCGACCCAAGTCAATAGACATTATTCGTAAACTCTGGGGAAACATGATGCGAGACGACCCAAAACAAAATCTCTTGCGACCCACATGAGGGTCGCAACCCAGTCTTTGGGAAACAACGATCTACAATGGTGGTTCTCAAATTGTGGTACGCTCTCTAGTGGTATGCGGGAAAGATTTATATTTTCACATTTACATTTTCAATTGAATAAATCTGTAACATACAATGCACAATAATTACAACATTTCGAAAGATGTGTAGCTACTTGTGAGATTATGAAATAGGAAGCTAACAGGATAATAAGGCCTATGCTGCTGTATTCTAATATTGGTCATCGTGGTGGTACTCAGAGAGCTCAATGTTTTCTCAGGTGGTACAGAGTATAACAAGTTTGAGAACCACTGATCTACAAAATATGATGGTGTCAAGCTTAGTGCTTCATATGTGACAATTTTAAAGATCTTACAGGGAGCTAGCGTAGAGAAACCCAGACTGGATGTGGTCTCTCTTTCTGGTTCCTGTTGATTATCGTGCGGCGGCATTTTGTACGAACTGAAGTTTTCAGCAGTGTCATAAGGACATTCTGACAGCTAAAAAAAGGCATGAACTAATGAGTTCAAAAATAAGAAAGTTGAAAGTCATCCAGTTATTTTATTAAGACATTCCTGGAGTTTAAATACCTGTTGTATGTCTTTTAGACACATGGATAGAAATAAGTGTATCATCTGCATAAAAATGGACGTTGATGTACTATAACTTAACAGGAGCGTGTACAAAGTGAATCGTATTGTATGTATATTTAAATATATACATACAATACGATTCACTTTGAACATGCTCTCTCTCTCTCTATATATGTATATATATGTATATGTATATGTATATATATATGTATATATATATATTTAAGTTGTAAAATACAGTATTGATTTGAAACCTGCAGGCTAGTTGTTTTTGTTTTTGTACGTACAGTATATTTGCGTGCGTGTATTAGGGTATCACGTTTAAAAACAACAGAACACGAGCCGTCGAAAAGACCATACCGTTTGACCATAAGCGAAGTCAAAGAACAACAACAACAACACGCAGCAGATAAAAGGCTACGGAGGTAGCACATGTTAGACGGAGACACAATCAGATAACGTCAGGATTAACAGAAAAAAAGATGAGCGGGATAAGACGTTAAATTAGATTAATGGTGTCTGACTGGTACTTCAATTAGCTGATAAAGCATTGCTCTTTTCACCAGTCGCAGTAACATAATCCTCCTCTTGTTGGAGCAAAACACGCAGCCTTTATGCTGGGCTGCATGTAAACAGCAGCAGCGGCATAATAGCACTGCCCACCACATGTCATGTCAGTGTATTATTTTTGGTTTAAAATTTCATCTCTTGAAAAACAAACTCAATCTCTTTCGCAGGTACAGAGGAGACAGGCACAGAGGAACACGGGACGAGGGAGAGACGGAGACCCAGGGATAGAGACAGAAGGTGAGTGACATAGACCAAAAGATACCTAAAAAGTAGAATCAAGTCTACGAAAGGGTGTTTACGTGTGAATCAGATAAATCCGATTTTACTTTGAAAATCTCTCGGAATATGCGTGAAACAAAAATTGTCAATTCAAATATGAAACAATCAGGCCACAACTGTTTTATATAAGTAAAGCACATAAAAAGACAAATTACAAAACATGGATAAACTAGAAAAAAAAAATACCGTAATAACTGTAATAACCAGACTATTGAGCACACCTGAATATAAGCCGCACCAACTAAATTTAAAGAGAAAAAAAAAATATTTGTGTATATATATGCCGCACTTCTCTACAAGCTGCAGGTATGCACGTTGTATCATGGGATATTTACACAGAAAGATTTTTTTTTTCACCTTTAATGAAATAAATTATTTTTTTCTGGCTGGTTACACGTTAGCTCTTTCCTGCTTTGGAGCCCCAATCGTAGTTGGAATGCACAGGTGAGACTTAGTGATCTGCTCCAGGGCTGAAGCTAACATTAGCTCCGGGGCTAACTCCTTTCACTTTGTGCTTGTCTACAGCAGAGGTAAACAGAAACAGGGAAGTTGGGGTCTTTATTATCAGCCACCCTGAGGACAACAGAACATAAACAGAGTTTTAACAGCTCCTGTATGACCAACTCACTCTTCAACATGACAGGGCTCAAACTGATCTCAACTTTCGCTAACGTTTTCTTTCTTTTGCACACCCCACGCACATATGCAGACATACACTACTGGTATAACACACAGTAGCCTACCAGAAAAGTCATTGATTGCTAGCGGTATGAGCTTTGTTAGCTTGTATAAATCCATAAATTAGCCACATCATTGTTTCATCAGGGTTCAAAGCATGTGAATAAGTAGTGACTTTTCATCACAAATTTGTGGTAAGTAAATAAATGTGTTTTGGTTTTTTTCAAGTTACAAAATATTGCAATTTTCTAAATTAAAAATGAATTTGTCTAAAATGTCTAAAAAATAAAATAAAACTTTTAAGAGAAAAAAATACAGTTTCTGTATGTGGCTGAAGATAATGGTAGTATATGCACATTAGGCAGAGTTCATTAGTATATCGCCAAATTTCTTTATTGCCATTTTTTTCTATATTTCCACCATTTTTTCCTACACAGACAGCACTGTTCCACATTTTCCTTGTTCTTTCTGTCTTCTCTGAATTCCATCTTCCTTTGCTGTGTCACATTACAATCTGGTAATGGAAGCCAACAATACACAGAGGCACATCATTAAAGTTTCATCTTATTACCCCAGCAGGGAAAAGTTCCGAATGCATGGAAATGGACATCATTACGGAGTAGTACTTCCCACGAAACCTAATCCAGCCTTTTTCTTCTGGCTGACATTAATGATTGGCTTCTTTGTGTTTCCGTGGCAGCATTGTTAGATGCAGCTGTTATGGAGATGAGTTTCCACCTTAGGCTAAATAATGTTAATGGGATTCTCACATAAACACCTATCACATACAATCTACTCTTAACTACATCTACATACCGCCTTTTTTTTTCTTGCAGTCTTTAGAACAGGAAACATAAGGACAGGATTTAAACCGTACAGTATGGGAAATTATAGTGAGGCTTTTAAAGAAACCAGTTAGGATTTAAATGAACCTAAGGGTAAAAATAACTGACTGTTTGTTTGTTTTTAATCATTATTGTTATCTTTATTTACCCTTTATTTTACCAGGAACAATCCCGTTGAGATTCAGAGTCTCTATTTAAAGGTTATCCTGGTTTAATCGACAACATAAAATTAATATCCCGACATGAAAATTGACCTACCGTAATTTCCGGACTATAAGCCGCTACTTTTTTCACATGCTTTCAACCCTGCGGCTTAAACAATGATGCGGTTCTTTTATAGATTTTTACGGGCTAATGTAGTTCATACCCCTAGCGACCAATGACTTTTCTGATTTTTACGGGCTAATGTAGTTCATACCCTAGCAACCAATGACTGTTCTGGTAGGGTACTGTGTGATATACTAGTAGCTTATGTCTGTCCGTGAATGGCTGTATGCGTATATATGTGTGGGGCGCTCAAGAAAGAAAGGTTGGACCCTTTATTGGTCCCTCTGAACAAACAAACAAAAAAGAAAATTCAAATATAATTTTCCATACGAGTTTCAATTTGTATCCTATTTCATACATCGGGTCACAATGCTCAAAGATTTATTTTTTTCCTGAACAAACCAAAACATAATAAAATATAAACAAATCTAACAAATTTGTAATTCCAAATATAAAAAGTGCTACCATAAAGCAGTAATGAGAAATCCACCAATGGAACTGGATGGGTGGAAGTCTAGAAAAACATATTGCATATATTTATATTACATATATTATATTTGCATATATAATAAGATATCAATATAAAATATGATAAAGCAAGTTACATCTATTGTTTTAACTCTAAATGTACCAAATTATGTAATTTAAAAATAAAAAAAGTTATATATAATGCATGAAATACAATAAAATAACCATTGACTGATTTAGAGGTACATGACCTTATATACCTGTCACTTTCAACATGGTTTTTCTAAAACATTTATAATGCATGAAATACAATAAAATTACCATTGACTTGTTTAGAGTTTCATGACCTTATATATATATAGTCACTTTCAACACGGTTTTTCTAAAACACTGATTATGACATTTTAAGTATTTTCACATTGCATCAACCCAGTAACTATTCCTATTGATGTTTCAGTAAAACATTTTAATGTTTTTTCTCATCTTGCGGCTTATATTCAGGTGCGCTCAACGTCCGGAAATTACAGTAAATCTACAGTGTAAAATGCTCCATTTAGAAATTTAGGAATAAAATGACTGTAATTCCCTTCAGGACAAGGGCATGAATACTCTAAAGGCACTTTCGTCTGAGACAGTTTGTGTTCAAGGAACAAGGAACATTCATAGTTTTTCCTCTTGATATAAGTGGCAGCTTCTAGTGCCTTACAGAGTGAATAGAGAGAACGAGTAACTAGGTAATTCATGTGCTACGGCCTTGTAAAGAAAAATGTTCCATTCTACGATATTTCAATCAAAGATGGCCGGTCAGGATTGTAGTAGTGAAGAGTACGGAACCTGGAATGTGTTAAAAGTCGTAATGCTGCATCAAAACCTGAACCTAGCATTTCCAAAGATGATATTTGCAGGCATGTATAATTTAACACCACAGTCACGTTTCATGACGAATTGAATTAAACCTTTTCTCCCTACTGTACCTAGCCATCCTACCTTCCTACCCACACTACCTACCAAGTATTCATGACGGGCGATACTAGAATTTTTGCTTCTATCCGATACTGATTACCTTTATTTGCAATTTCTTTTCGATCCCGTTACCGATACTTTGTATCATTTTCTTTTTAACTCAACAAAACAGAAGCACAAAAAGCCAAATTATTTTATTTTTTACACAATGTTACCTTAATAGTGTAATTGCTACCATTAAAGGTCAAAGATGTCTAGTGGTCACGTGAAGTCACTGCTCTCAAGTTACACTTGCAGTGATATTCAAATGGGTGCAATGACAATGGTAAGAAGAGTGTCTACTATTGTATGTCTCAAAATTAAGTATTATTACATTGTTGGGGAAGTCTGTATTAAACAAGTCGCTCTTCGTATTGTTAAGTACCCTTGAAGTAGCTCTCAGTTTCAAAAAGGGTTAGTGATCCTTGCTTTAAAGCCACCTCTTCATCAAACCATCCTACTAACTTTACATCATGCTACCTCGACTTTCTCATTATCCCTGCTCACAGTTCCAAACTTCCTAGCCATTTGTCCTTGCCACCGCACTATACAGTATTGGATGAAAACTATAAGTCATCCGGTAAGCAGAGGTTGGACAGATGCTTAAGTTAGCATGTTTTGTGTGTAGATAGAATGGTTGTGGAGGTTGAGAAGTTTTAAAGAAAAAGTTTGGATTTTTAAGGTCAATGCCTTAAACCAGGGGTGTCATACATAAAAACTGGGATAAAGTTGTGGGCCAAAGTTTTTTGAAAAATTATCTGTAAATATGGAAACAAACTTAGTTTTGCGTAACATTGAATCTGGAACAACCAAATCTTAATTTAATAAACACATGAGAAATTAAATCTGAAATAAAACACACATCAGTAGTATTTGTTTCTTATTATGTCTCTTTATCTGTAGCCTTTTGAGTTCCTTTTTAATGTAAACATTTTTTCACAGGACAACAACAAAAGAAAACCTGAAAGTATGTGCTATAACATAGCACATACACCACAAATACCACAATAATACTACAAATCCTGCCAGTATATAGGAGTTATATACTGGTGGGCCAACTATAGTACACATTTATTATGATCTCGCGCGCCAAATATAATTACACTGCGGGCCAGATTTGGCCCCCGGGCCTGAGTTTGACACATGTGCCCATGAAATCCTGTCATGTTTCTCAACTACTGTTGCTTCCTGTCTTCACTCATGACATATGTTAAAGGGATGTTTCCACAGCTGACAGCACCTCAAACCTATGAGCTGCCTGATGGTGTAGGAAGAAGAGAATCCGAAGGGACAAAACAGAGATGATGTGGGGCGGAGCAGGCGGAAGATGAGGTGGCTGCATCTGCAGCATAAATACTGTGCACTGAAAAGAATCCTGGTGAAGCTAAAGTAGGCGACAGCTTCTGTCACGGCTGCTGCTGCTGCTGCTGCTGCACACAGGAGTTGGAGGCTAAAAATGATCATTGCCATCATTAAATCAAACTGACAGCTGGCTGCAGTCAGGTAAAATGCTGGAATCCGTCTGGTTGCTGTGGGATTAAGGAAAGACCAGAATTCCTGGTGGGTAATTCTTGAAGACAAATAGCAGGGCTCCCTAGATGCCGCCTCCTTCAAGGCAGCAGGCAGTCTGCACTAATTAGCAATGGAGGTGTGAAGGAGAAATCATTACTTTATCCACACACTGTGGCCTACATCGCCTTCTGTCTGTGCACACACTCCATCAGTCCAGCTCATATCAGATTGCTGCTGCATCCTGCTCCATGCTGGTGCTGAGGAAAAAAAAATGGATTTTGTGCTCAAAATTAATTGAAAATGAGAGCTTTTCTTTCTTTTGGCATCGAATAGATACTGACTAAATATTTGTCTTAAAAGAAAGAAGAACTGGATCAGCAGTAACTGAGACTATTTTTACTGTGGATAAAAAAAAAAAAGACATTTGTTGCATTAGCAATCATTCAATGCCAACATTTAAACAAAAGTCAGGGACATTTAACAAAATTAAAAAAAATATTATTGAGCAAAACATGTTTTTGTTTTTGATATGAAAGTGTTCTTGCTAATAAGTCATTTATGCAATAGAGAAATCAAATTGACTTTTTCTAAAGAACAGGGATAGAGAAGGGTTAAAGGGATTTAATAAGGTGAAGGACAACAAAAATTGATAGTCGTAGATGTTAGAATAAATACGGAGAACGAAGACGGACATGCTGGAAGGACGGTAAAAGAAGCTCTTCAGATTAACTACGGTGTAGCTAAGGTGAAGGTGAAGGTCGACAGTCACCTGCTTCTGTAGATGCGACTCACTCTAATTATGATAAACTGCTCTGTAATTGATTGTTGTTGTTTTTTGCCTGCAGGAGCTCCAAAGCGCATGTTTGTGGTATAGCTAACCCTCCCTCCTCGCTCCTCCTCCTCCTATCTGGTCTGTTTCCCCCACAATTTCTGAGAGCGCCCTCCTGACCCAGACACAAGACTGCGGCCTACATCATCAGGTATCAATCAAAAGCACTTGATCCTTGTACAGTTAATGAGCTTCAGAAGCAGAGAGAAACCGCCACAGCTGCCACCGTCTCCATGCTCTCCTGAGGGGTTGAGGAGGAGATGTTGTTACCGCAGATCACAGGTCAAAAGCAGCAGAGGAGCAACTCCACAGTGAGATGCTGTGGTTGGAAAAGCTCCACTCTACATGGAAAAAAAAGAGAGAAATGACCGCAGGGGTACAAGCAGAGAACATGTCTGGACCAGTGAGACTTGGGTCTCAGACGATAGCACCAGGAAAGTGATGCACTCAATCCAGGCCTCTATCTGTTCAACAGCATCTTCAATATTTAACCATGGCTCAGTTTTACACACGAGCTTTTAAATCAAATGTGATATTTATTTCATGGTAATGGAATGTGTAAAAAGATGACGTTTTTTGTTGTCCTTTTTTACATCTCTTCCTTTAACATCCAAAAACCACAGCTTTTATTGAGCAGCTTCTGTGTTTTTACTCAGTTTGAGCCCTGAGCCAGAATCAGAAATGAGCAGAAGCTCAAGGCAAAATGCCCTTAAAATATTTGCTTTTGGCCTCATTTATTACTTATTAGAGTGTTAAACGCAACATAATTTGGTAAATAACACACGTTCTGGTCTTGACATATTCCTCAAGATAGTATAGATACTATAGATATTATTAAAATCATAATTAGTGGGCAATAAAGCTCTTAAAATAGTTATCATCAGGGATTCGATCTTGCCCAGGAGGTGAACCCTGGTGTTTCAGTGACAGAGACATTGGCTCTGGGCCAAAGCGCCACGCTTCAGTGAACCCTTTATTTAATTTGTGATCATTGTCTTAAAGTTGTTGAAATATGAATTTTATAAACCCCATTCACTGCCCCTCAATAGGCAACATCAAGCCAGCGATCCGCCTATTTGAGGGCCCCCCCCCAACTGTGTTCCTGCACTATGTGTTTATGGTTTGATCAGCACGTGTAAACATGGACTGTCATCTCAGAGCCAATGATGCGCTAGCCTGTTAGCAGGAGCAACTGCCGCGCCAGTGGCATTTCACTTTCGGAGAAGTTCGCTTATTGATACTATTAGCAATAGGAGCCTGGAATGGATGAACATGGCACGTTCCAATTTCGCAGCTGGAGCTCTGCGTGCCAAGATGCTGAAACGACACTGCCCAGCAGGACGCTTGGCCTCCTCCCTGGGAGAAAACCAAGCAAACTGCCAAGGAGGCTCAGCGCCACTGGCTGGTGAATCCCACCCAATTACATATAACGGTAAAAGCGCAGGATGTTGAGTAAAAAAAATCCAGCTGTGTTCAATCTTTCATTGTTTTTTGACCATAGCATATTACCAACATTCAGGGGCGTGCCCAATATTTCACACCCTTGCTCTTTAGTACCGATACACGTTTTTTCTTTGTCAATAGACTTCAACCGCTAGTTAGCCATACCGTAGGCGATAACTGTTAACACAGATCCAAATAATTGTTTTAGCACATGTTTTATGCCCTTCCTGACGCAACCTTCACCAATTTATCCAGGCTTGGATATATGTCGCATTTCAATTTCATTGGCCCTCAGCCCATCTGATTTCTAACACCTACCATATCCTTCCCTTTATCCAGTTAAGTGAAAGCTGCAATATTAAAAAAAAAATAATTGGAACAAATAACATGGAAGTTATTCACTGGTGGTTGACAAGAACAACTAGAGTCAAATATTGACGCTACAGAAATAAAGAAAAAAAAAAAAAAAGCCCTTTCAGCACATTTTCATAAAGGTTCTCTAATGGCTTCCAGAGGGACAGGCTTTGTCGGGGGTGAGGAGAGATCCTCAGACAGACAATTCACAGGCTCACAGGCTGAGCAGAGAGAAAAATACCAAATGTGAGGTTCAAGATGCTGAAAAGAAAGTGAGAAAGTGTGTGTGTCTGCATGTGGTAGGTCTTCATCACGAGTGGAATAAGAATGATGCCCCACTGGGGTCTATTAGTCTACCTTTACATACAACGCCAGCTTCCAAGTCTGACAACAAAACAAAGGCCTTGGTTTCTTGTGACTCGGAGTTTGTTAAAGAAAAACATGTCCTAAAAATCTGTCATAGATTGTCCTGAGACGTTTTAACCTCAACCTGTAATGACTGATTAACTGCGGGGCATATTTATGTTCTCGATATTTAACCATTAATTTCCGTCTGAACGTAGTTGTTTCAGAACCCAATCATTGCTCACTGGAGTCATTCCGTTGTTTCCAGCAATTACATTATTAACAGTAGCCAGTAGGACAAATTACCGTTGTATGGTGAATGGACGCAACAGACCAGGCTAGTCATGAGACACCAATCGAACTTTCATCCAGCCCACATCGATGTGTTTGTGTTCTTACGCACAAATCGGGAATAAACCCTGGACTTGAAACTTTTTTGGGGGGCTAAAATCTTTTTCTATCTCAGGTTTTTTAGCACTATTACCAACTTCTTCATCGCAGTTGGACATTTCACAGCAAGTTTTAATGTAGTGCAGTAGTCAACCTGGTCAACATGGCCACCTTAGAAGCTGAGTGCAGGTACTCATGGGTTCGATTCCCAGAGGAACCTCATTCTTGGCACCTCCAAGGGCCAGCCTGTTGCAGCAGCTCTGCTGTTAGCACCTGGTCAACATGGCCACCTTAGAAGCTGAGTGCAGGTACTCATGGGTTCGATTCCCAGAGGAACCTCATTCTTGGCACCTCCAAGGGCCAGCCTGTTGCAGCAGCAGAATTTTCCAAGTGTGGGATCAATAAAGTTCTAATTATTATCAAATGAAGCTACAACCATGTGTTGGGATTTGGGCCAATGTTTTCACCCTGATACCCTTGGTTTTTCCACCA
The DNA here is from genome assembly GCF_000523025.1 of Cynoglossus semilaevis. Classification (NCBI taxonomy): domain Eukaryota; kingdom Metazoa; phylum Chordata; class Actinopteri; order Pleuronectiformes; family Cynoglossidae; genus Cynoglossus; species Cynoglossus semilaevis. The sequence goes on from NC_024321.1 coordinate 517,859, forward strand.
AGTTGGGGTCCTGTGGGATGTGCTGGATTGCAGGCAGGAATTTTCAAGTATCTCAAGGACATTTTAAGTCTCGAGTCTTGACCTAATGCATTTCGGATTCTGAAGGACACACAATCTCCCATGAAGGTTCTTCTATCTAGACCCACACCTGTGTCCGATCATAGGAAACCTACATTTCCAGAGTTGGAGTTTGACTGACACTAAGAGAGGACAATTAGAACAACTTTGACAGTGAGCTATGGACCAATTAGGTGAGCGTTCAGTTCAAGTGCCTTTCCATTTGTGGCCAGAAGCAGCCCATTAAGGACGGGGTGCGGAGCAGAATCCCTTTTACTCAACACTGAGCTCATTAAAAGCTGCACATTGAAGGTGGTGTTTTCACTGATGAGTCTAATTGTCAGCTTGTGAAGACGGAACAGACGACAGTCAAGGTACGGAATCCAGAGGACACGTTATGGAAGCCGCAGCGTGAATAAGTCCAGGCCAAATTAAGCTACAGACAAATTAGAGCAGTTCGCTCATAAATTATATGACATGGACGGGGCAGGGTATTTATCAATGCCACGCCGGTCATCAATCACTGCGACGAGGCTGAGGCTGTTAAAACGCCGTGTCATGGAAAAGTGTGAGGGTTATTCCCTCAGATACTCCTTCACTGTCTCTTCAACATCAGGAAAAAGTGAGACATCAGTGGTGAAATGGCTCTTGAGCTTCCTTTAAGCCTCCGAGTCTGAGAGTAACACTGACAACATTAGAGGGATCAAGCGGATGCTCTTCAGATTTATCATTTTGACCATAAATCTTTAGATGGAGTCGTTTAATTACACCGTTAAAGGAAAAGAATGCAATCTTAATTTCGAATAATTGTTCGACATGTCTTAAAACTGGTAACGGGGGTCCAGTAAATTTTAGAAATTGGGGTTGGAGGATTATGTTTTGTAAGACAACGGTTAAGTAATAGCTTAAAAAGTTCACCAAACATTGCAGAACAAGCCGCTAATGTACGAACAAAACGCCAAAAACATAACTAAACTAAACGCATGTCACCAAAATGATTTTCTATTGACATTAGTGACATGGCGTCAATGGAGGCAGGTGAGGCAGCTTCAGACTCATGACATCATGACAGGTAAAATAGCAACAATTCCAATTTGAATTCTATATGATTTTCAACATTGACATTGTCTGGACCAACTCAGGAAATTGTGAAATGAAAACTTTTAATAACTTGTATAACATTTGTATAACGTGTCCACAACAACGGGTGTTCAAGTACCATCAGAAATGTGAGAATCTCACATTAAGTCACTAAAACAGCATTTGGACCAGAGGCTGGCTGTGAGCTTTAATCCTGAGTGTATTTTGGCCAAAGAATGTTACAGACCTTTTTTTTGAGGGGGTTAATTTATTTTATTGAAATAGAGGCTTCCATTTTAGGATTGTATATTAGTACATCTGACATCTGACTGTAGTCAGTGCCTCACGAGGCATGGGCCTTAACACACTCTGAATGACATCACTATTGTTATTTTTTGTTCCAAATATTTTACAAAAAAAATGTACAAAATGTGATAATGGCAGAATGATAATAAAATAAAGAAGAGAATAAAGAAAAGACAACAACAAAAAATGTTAGAGTTGGCCCACAAGTGGCTAAAAATATTACAAAATAGCCTTAAACCTAATTGTAGCTATAACCTCTGGGCATCAAAAACATTGATGAAATTGACCTGCAGATAGTGAACAGGCCTTACCCTACAACAAATAAGAAATAAATCACAAAAAAAAAAAAACAAGTATGGTACATTAGAGTGACAAAGGTAATGTCACCACTAAGAAGTATTAGCCCAAAGTAGCTAAAAGTGAAGTGGCTCCATTCACTGAAGACATGCTGTTCTGAAAAGACAACCTGACAACAATAAGGAACCTTTCAATGAAAAACACTTATGAAGCTTTTTTTTTTTTTTACATCATTTTTCTTCTGCAGCTTCCAGTGTTTCCTCCATCGTGTCTGGAGTGGTGATTTAGTTCATGTGAGTTCTGTCTGTCGCCCTTCACTCCAGTCCGTGGAGTTAAACAATGTGATCACCTGAGTGTCTTTCATTAGTCTCACTTGTGTCACCCGGTGCCCTGGCTCAGTCCTTGTCAGTTCATTGTTCGATGTGGTTGTGTGATGTTCACTGTGGCCTTGGGCCTGTGGTCCTTGTTTCTGTTTTCATCTTCCTGTTTCCCCAGTGGGTTGTGTTGACTTTTATGTTGGACTTTCTCCACCCTTAACCCTTGTAAAGTCCTTAGACCCATTATGTCTTTGTGTCTGTGTGTGTGCGTGCATGAGTATGTGTGCGTGTGCATGTTCCTCTACTGCATGACTTGTGCCAACCTTTCCTCATATTCATTAATACTCATATTCTGGGACAAGATGAAAATCATTGCAAGGACAAACGGTGTGGACAAATATGCGAAGGACTGCACAAGGGTTAAGAAAGTCTTCCAAGTGCTGCATTGGGGTCCTGCCTTCCTCCATATTTAAGTTTCCTGCAACATAGGGTACCATCTCTACCAGGACATCTTTAAAATAACACATGCCAAACATTAGGATAAATGTGAACGCTTCAGCAAGCAGTACTTCTCAATATGGCACGCTGGACATAAGTGTACCACTGCTGTAATGCTTGAATGATAACAATCATCCAGTCACTAGGTGGCAGCAACTCATACAGTGGTTTGTACAGATAAAGATATACATGTTATCAGGTTCTCAATAGTATTTCAATTTGAGCGGGTGTGGGTCGGGGTGAAGTATGGGGGGGGGGACATTACAGAAAATAATTGAGAATCACTGATTTGTTGACATCTAATTACTTAAAAATTGGGGTAAAACACCAAGTCAAAACAAACTTTAAAAAATCAAAGAAATACGAGCAAGTGCAATTTAAAGTCGACAAAGAAATCAGAAGTAAGGACGCAAAATGTTACTTTCCAAGGAAATTGCGAAAGCCAAATAAAACGCACCAACCGAAGTAGCTAAATACATGTCCGTATTTTACTTAGCAAAAGCTAGAATTAGCTGCACACAAGTGATATAACAGTTCGTTCTGTCTTGTGTAGTTTCTATTAAATATGGTTCTTGAAGCAGCAGACTTTTTCATTTTCTTCAGTTTTTTTTTCCTTACTCTTTTTTTTTTCATTTCTTTTTTTATCTCTTCCATTTCTCCTGCTCCTGTTTCACCTGTGGCTGTTGAATAGGAGTGATTCTCTAATGAGCTTCTAAGGAGGTGAAGGAGTTGCGGTTGTTGTGTTTCAGGGGCACCTTCTACATTTGGTTTTGTGTTTGGACCTTGGAGAGCTCATTTAAACCTCACTTTATTGTTTTCAGCAGCAGCTGATGCTTGTTGCTAGGGAGTAAATACGAGTGTGTGTGTGTGTGTGTGTGTTTAATGTGCATGCATGTGTGTCAGTGCAGGTGTCTGTGTTTGGTGTGAGAAACCATGTTTATCATCATCTTGACACGATTAGTGTTGCAGGGCAAAGACAGGGGGTGGGCATCTGCACTTGACTACTCTGGTCTTTCCTCTTTCTGAATAAAGCTTCACGGCTGAGCAGGTACTGACAACCCCAGGCCACCGGGGGAGCTCTTTCTAAGAAAAACTGGCTGTTCCTGCTGCAGTTCTTCAATGAGATTCTACAAAGATTAAAAATATTTAATCTTTTTTTTACAAACCGACTAACTCTGTAGTTGTCATATCTAAGGATAGTTTTAAATGTTGTAGAGTCAGGAATATTTCCGAATTTGACTAAAGGAGACTCCCGCTGACTATTGACCTTTCCTTCAACATTTTACCTCTTTATCGGACCATATCTGAAACCTTATGGACTCTTAACGTTTCAGTGACTTGTCACTTACTTTTGACTGATTCCTTCACCGATATTCCGTTGTCTCCTAGCTATTTGCACGATCTTAGGCTCAAGTACTGGAAATATACAGTAGTTCTGTTTTGTTTATATCCTCGTTAGTTTCATTTTTCTGGTTAATTATCAGCCCTCTCTCAAATCTGATTTTTTAACAAACATGTTACTTTTCAACACCGAGACAGAAACTTTCAATGTTTTGGCAAATGTTAAAAGTATTTCTCCACAGGCATTTAACTAACTTCCTTCATTTGGATTTCCCAGCCAATTTGTAACTGATTTTGCTTAAACTTTCTGCCAGCTTAACTTTATTTATTTTTACCAAAACGTCATCATGTTACATATTTTGTGCCAACCAATAGCTCATCCATTGGGGAGCTGTTTTCTGGCTGACTCTGGATGACCTCCTGGATGTTTGTTTTCTAGAAGCATCTTGAGCCAACTGTGTAGAGATTTTTTTTAGTGAAAACATTTTCGTCCCCAAGGGGGTGCATGACAGAAAATAATTAAGAACCACTGACTTAACCAAACCGAACATTGAAATTTGCCTAAGGTACATAAGCCCAGTCCGATGTTTGTTGGTTTACTCTTTGGCCTCGAACCACCCTTTTACTCACTTTGTTTGCAGCAGTGAAACTTGCACTGATATGACAGCAGCTGAGAGTTTTACCAGAGTAGGTTCTATTATACTCTTCACTTTAACGCCCGTTTCATCAATTATGCACCAAAATGTGGCCACGGGCTTATAGTGTTGCCTACAGTGATGATTAATTATTGATAAAGCATCAGCTTTCAGTCCAGATTTCATTGTGTTAACAAATATGTTTTGTTTGTTTAAGAAAAAAAAACACTTTAGTTTGAATAATTCATACGACAGAGGGAGGAGATCCATTATCATTCAGACAGAGGTCTGTAAGGATCTAGGTGTCAGAGAATCCTGGCCCGAGTCTCATACAACATGTAAAGTTTCTGACCCTGGTTATGAATAATGGAGAACAAGTGCCAGGGAGATGAGACAGGACAAGGACACAGAAACTGGTTGGTTGGTTGATTGAAGGTGGTCTGATGATGGACTGATGTTGGATTGAAGAAGAACTGATGTCGCTCTGATGGAAAACTAGAGTAGGACAGATGCAGGACTGTTCAAGATGGGGGGGGGGGGGGGTACTGCATACTGAAGAAGGACCCAAGAGTTTGGCATTGTTTTCAACTTGTTCTATCCTTTGGATATTTATTTCTGACCTATCGTTATTATCGTCTGAGTTGTAGTAGGTGGGTTGGTTGTGGACGTAAGGGATACTGGAGAACATGCGGTCCATGTTGGGTCATAGGACCTCTAGTAACAACAATGGTTGAACCCGAGTTCTCATTTTAACGCCGACATTCAGCTAGCACCGTTTTATTTATTTTTTGAGTACCATGTAAAGCCGGACAGAACAAAGAAAGATAAGAGAAATGGGACAGAGGTGTTGGATTTACAACAGACAGCAGCAGGAGTTGAAAAGTACAGGTTAGCTGTTACAGAAAGGACCCCATCAATAGACAAAAACTAGTCCACCTCCTTGTACACTGTCTGCTCCAGCACCTCAAACACCTGTGGGACTACTTCACTAACACTTTGCTCTGAAACAAAGTGAAAAACAGAGAAGAGACCAAACAACAGCTCAGAACCCACTGCTAACAGAAGACACATAAATAACAGAAATGTTCAAATAACTAAGCCTAACAACAAATGTTTGCATTGAGGACCCTAGGCCAGGCATTCCCCCAATAGATCGCGGATAAAATGATAAAAGCACATTTGCATTTTAGCATGACTTCAACATGCCTTAGTTCGCACAAACTCTCCATCCATCTGCTCCTGACCGGGCCCCCCTGTTCAATTTTAGGACCAATTGTGGCCCACTAGTCAAAAAGGTTTGGCCATGCCTGCTCGGAAGAAATACAGGCACCGAGACTCAAGCTGTGGTTGCCTTACGAGTATTAAAAAAATATGAGATGCAGTGGCAGTACGTGAGTTGAGTAAAATGGTTTGAAAAATCACATATTCCGCCTTAATCAGGTCAGAAGTTTCTCCTCCTGTGTTGCTCCCAGACTTTTCTTTGTTTACCAGGTCCTTCTTCTGCTCGTCCTTACGTCCTTTCTTTCTTCAGGCTTTCTTCAGAGACAGCCCTGGACAAGATGGAGGAATCGTCTTTTATGATCAGGCAGCTGTTGACTGCAGTCTACGGTCTTTTTTTATGCATCCTGCCCTCCTGGTACAACATGGCCACCTGCTCCATGTGAAATAAAAAAAAAAAAAAAACCTCACCGCAGATCTGAGCTTCATGAAGGACTTCTTGAAGTAAACAAACATCTGCAAGGTTGTGACTGGTAGAAAAAGCTGCTGCTGATAACTTTTTGAATTGCTACAGGTTGCAACTTTTTTTTATATACAGTAATACCTTGTAATACAAGCATAATCCGTTCCAGGACCGAGTTCGTAACTCGAGGTGCTCGTATCTCAAATCATTTTTTCCCCATAAGAAATATCAGAAAAAAAATTCCGGCCCTCCCTTATTAGTGCTAATACCAATGGAAAATTTATAGTATACAAGGATTCCTGTGATATAAAATAAAATGAGATTTTAATTATGAGTTCTCACCTTCGTGACAGACGATACAGTAGTGGCTAATGGCGGCATGTGCTGAGGAGGCGGGAGGGATCACAATCACTCCTTGGCAACCTTAGGTTCTTCTATTGCTTCCTTGTTTTTAATGATGGTACAAAATCGACGACTTTACCATACTGTAAAGCCCGATCTGAAACACGAGCACCATTCTCATGCTTTCGTATATCCTTTTTTCATTTCTATTGTTGTTCTCAATATTTTTCTTTCCCATGGTGATTTATGGAATAAATAAAATAGAAGACATAGCACAGCGCAAGAAATACCAGCAAAATCAGACAACAGTTCTTAGCGTGTATGTCCTGAGTTTGGGCTGAGGCAAGACTGACGCCACACACTCAGTCTCTCAGTGATCACATGCTGCCCGCGTGATATTGTTGATATTGTTCAGCAACCAAGTTATGGCACGACAACCCGGGGCGTAACATAAACGTGGTTAAAAATTTTGTTCGTGAATTGAACTGTTCAAAAAGGGAGGCATTCAACAAATGAGGTTCCACTATACTTAAAAAATTACATATGACTCAAAAACTACTAGATAGATAGATAGATAGATAGATAGATAGATATTTAATGAAACATAATTTGAAAAAACATCACCTACATTAAGAGTTTGTGCATTTTTTCATTTTCAAAATTCCTCAAGAGGGTTGAATCGAACCCCCTAGCGGGATGGTTTTTGGCCCGCAGGCCTTATGTTTGACAACCCAGATTGATTGCTATTTCTTTTGGTATTCCAGCAGTAGCAACTGCAGACATAATATCCTTCTTTTAAAACACTGTTGCTACTGAGGTTCATCCTCAGCAGAGCGTTGGCTGCAGTGGATATTCTCCACTACTTGAATCACGGCACATCTAACATCCACTGATGAAGCAGTTCAGGTATGAAAAAAAAAAAAAAAAAGACATGATTATTAGACAGATTCAGAGCCTCATTCCTCCCCCTCTTTTCTCCACTGCTTTCTCAATTTCACCACTGTGAGCAGTGGAAGAAAATGACTCCCCACGAGTGAATAATAAGGAAGTTTATGGAATGTGACGAATGTGGAGCTACTCTACATGAAACAGCAATGAGGGAGTCACGGCAGCGTGGCTAATGCTACATCCTAATATCAACAGTCACCTTGTGTTACTGCCTTCACTCTGCAGAAGGACACATTCATGAAGGGAGACAGTTGGAGAAAAAAAAAAAAAAAAAAAAAAGGGCAGGGAAAAGAACA
>NC_024321.1:527261-531422 GCF_000523025.1 Cynoglossus semilaevis
CACACCGCAGAAGGAAACAATAAAAGAGGGGAGAAGAGGGAAAAAAAAAAAAAAAAAAAAAAAAAAGAGTGCAGCGAACAGTACCAGTGCCTGCCAATCTGGCACACACATTGGTACCAGTGACAGGGGAGAAAGGGGCGGAGCACTGACAGGGACTCAGGCGGCGTCGTGTCATCGAGAGATGATGTCATCTGCTGTGGGTAAATTCTGTCAGTGATTAATTTATTTACACTAATTACTGTGTGTGTGTGTGTGTGTATGCTGATGTGCCTTGCAAAATGTTAAAATCTGGTAGAATTAATGACTTCAAATTAGAGCTGGTGTACGTAAGTTAGCGCTAATATAATTAAAGAAAATATGAGAAATCAGGACAAACAAAATGGCATGAATGGAGATTATTATTATTATGACCTACTATGAATATAACTGTACTTTTCTATTTATTATTATTTATGTATTTTGTATGTTTACTGTATCTTGATGGTTGATTGACTAAATCTAATTGTAAGTCACTTTGGATAAGAGCATCTGTTAGATGTATTGTAATGTGTTATTATTTTTATAATTATTATTATTGTTGTTGTTGATAATAATAATGAACATGCAAAAAAGTGTGGACACGATTGTCTGTATGGAATTGGCTAACACTAAGTTTACTCATAAAATAGTTCTAATCCCATTCATGTACTCTAATTATTTGCTTGTTTGTCTGTCTACGTTTCTGTTCTCAGATGTTCCGGATTGTTCGACACGCAAGCAGAAGCTTCTTGAGTGTCTTCTGTAAGTTAAAATAACCTTTGTTTTTTTTTTTTGTTTTTGTTTTTTATTTATCTGCGATACTCAATCCTGCTGATCCGGGGTCACCAGTTTTTGCTGGGCTGCAACAAACACAGAAATTCTGTTCTGTTTGTCCAGATACAACCTTTCATTAGACTGTTGTTTTGTTTGATCTGGAGGATGACATGAAAAGTTTTGTGGAATTCAAAGGTTTCGGGATGAAGAGAGAGGAAGTAAAACAAAACCTGCATGGAACGGCCAGCATGTTTGTTTTACTGAATGTTTTCTTGTGAGTTTCTGTTTGCGGGTCAATCCTTTTATCCCTGTATTCAAGGAGAAAGAAAAAAAAAAAAAAAAAAAAAAAAAAAACTGCTGAGTGTTTACGTGATTTTCCTCCGGGGAATGTTTGAGCCGAGGCCACGGAACCGAAAAGTTTCAAAGAGCTTTTATGGACTTTTGAGTGAAACCATCCTAAGAAAGGCTTTTTATTCTGCTCCTGTTTTTATTCAGAGGGGCACTCACTCAATTACCCATATCCCAGTCTCCCTCTTTACATCCATCAAACCTCTCCTCTATTCTTAGTCCTGCTTCTGCGGAGGCTTTTCAGCAGCATGGCTGCAGGCAAACACTTCTAAAATTGAAGAGGAGGAGGAGCAATTCACCAAGTTTACCGTGACTCAGCCTTTTGAAAGAACTGCCCATATATAGTGAAAAAAAAAAATCTTGACTGCGTAACAGGTTAAGTGGAAAAGCGTAACTACCCTCGGCTTTTACGTAATAGGAACTTTAAATGTCATTAGCTAAAACATGTAAAGACAAATTTTACTATCATATCTTTGCCAGGCGTTACGTTGATTTGATCTTAAAACATCGAGTGGCTCAACCAAGCTCTGTTTATTTTTTTATTTTGCCAAAACTGAAAGAACATATGAAAGAAACATACATGTGTGACGTACCAGGTTAATCCTTCCCAACAACTGCCTGTCAATGACTATTTTCCTAAATTGGCGTGATTGTGCCAAACAAATCAGGAACCTGTGGTCTTTTTGACCCCAACAGGTTCCTCAAAGATTCAACGCAAATCTCCCAAGCAGCCGAAGGCAGAATGATTTCCTCTCCAAATAGTGAATGCTTCTCTGGCTTGCCAATGTGGTTTGCCACCAAGAACAGTGCGTTCACAATCAATGATGTGGTGGCCTTCAATAATTCCCGCTGTGCTACCTGTTTATCTGCTTTAAACAAAAAAAGAAAAAAAGATATTTGTGAGTGGCTTTCAGAGCAGGGTATTGCGTCTCCATCTGCCAAAACAGTTTCGAAGGCTTTATCACTTCATTGGAGAGATTATCGCCATTATTATGGTGAATGCTTGGCACGCTTGTTTTTACTTAACCCTTGTGCGGTCCTTCGCATTTTTGTACACACCGTTTGTCCTTGCAATCATTTTCATCTTGTCCCAGAATATGCGTATTAATGAATATGAGGAAAAGTTGGCACAGTCTAGGTTTCATCATACACAGTAGCATCATGAGTGGGTCTACCCTAGCGGGAGCTGCCTGTTTGTCTTAATGGAACATCAGGTGGGGGTAAAAGGTGGGTGAACAACTTCCACAGAGATGAATTGTGGTCACCTTGACAGTACCTCCTCTTTTTTTATATTTGCAATGTACACTGTTACATTTTGGGTGGAAGTCAGGAAGTAGGTAATTCTCAGTTGCCAGAAGTCTATTATAGTACAAAAAAAAACCCTAAATGTATCTACTAACTACATACAAGGACCAGCCAAGAACAATCTGGAAGGCTAAAGACAAAAACACTACACATACACACAAATCATGAATATAACATGGCATGAACAAGAACCAAGAACAAAGCGGAATGTCCGACTACACCAATGACATGCGGTGAGGTTCATGGCTTCTGAGGCACTGACTCCTCTAGAGTCAGAATTACAATTGTAAGAACCAAAAAGAGCATCCTATTTCACTATTCATCCAACAGCATGCACCTGGTAATGCTTTATGTCTCATCAGCTTTCTATTTTTAATGACACTGACACCAACACAAACATATACACAGGAACAAAAAAAAAACAACTTTCTTTTATAGAAATGGACACAGCACCCTTCTTGTTGCTAAGCAATTCATATTTACTGTAAACAAATTAAAGTATAGAGATGAGTGCAGCACAAATTGAATTTTGACCTTCAGTAAAGAAATTCATTTCTTTTTCAAACTTTAAACTCTGATGCTTTGATTAAAGGTTGTCTAGCAATTTGACATGAAAAAAAACAAAACATTTTAGGCCAACAATTTAGTTATCAAATACTTGATTTTTGTTCTACTTGCTCCCATTTTATTTTCAATAAACAAAAACTTAAACAAAAACCACTACAGCCTTACCTTTACTTATAGATGAAGTCCATGGTTGTATCTCTCGGTTTCCCCTTACCTTAGCATTGTGGACGCTAATGTTTAGTCTCCGTTGCTCATGCAACGCAAAAATGAGCCTTGAATTTCCAAACAGTTTTCAGGTCACAGTATCCCGAGTTAGTCCAGACGTTATCACAAGATAAGAATAAAAGGTAAGGAACGCAGTAAAGCAGTTTCTTGCAGGACCAGGCCAGTCTTTTCGTTTGCACCACTCCATTTGAAAAGAATGACTCTCCTGCCCCGTAGTTAAAAGGTAAACAAACCTTTTAGCTCCGGCGTTGGTCTTCCGTCACGTATCTGTTTGGACCGAAAGTCTAGTTTTGAGAAATGTTTCCGTCCTGAAATGCAATCCATAATGAATCGGACCAGGCAGAGCATAGAAAACGCTGCTCTTCACCTACTGGCTCTACCTTGGCGTCGACTTTCAATTGCCTGTTGACGCTAGCTGGAGAGCACGTGTTTACGTACGATCCCTTAACGTGAGGCGGAGTAGTACTGTTTGCCTCCACTGCTTACTTTTCTCTGCACTTTATTGGCTGAGGAACGTAAACTGACAAGCGTCATGTGACCCAGTTTGACTCTTTTTACTGATTCGGATCTTTGACTCTCGAGCAGTAAAATGAACGAGTCGTGAACCAATAATTTCATTCGTTCTACAACAGGTGGCGCTTTAGCCCTATCGTGGGCGTTGTAAAGAAGGCTGCGGTTCTCCGACATTAAATACTGAATGCAACATGGTTTGCTTCCGCTGACAAAGTCTACAAAGTACACAAAATGCCATAAGCAATAAAAAACATGTGAAAATATAAGAAAGAAAAACACACCACAACGTGAAGATGAATGAGAGCAAAAGAGTAGCGATGTGTCGTTCGGGAGTGATTCGTTCAAAATGAACTCGTGACTCCCGAGTCATATGAAATATTTGTTCATATTGAACTCACGAATCACTCACAA
>NC_024321.1:533119-537292 GCF_000523025.1 Cynoglossus semilaevis
GTTCACGGCGAAAGATTAGTTCACAGAGAATGATTCGTTCACAGCGAAAGATTAGATCTCACAATCACAAATTGGCGTCTGGAATTGTAGAGCACGCAGTTGTTTTAATACCGACAGAAGGGGAACAACACGGTGCACGCGAGTCTCCTACACAACAGAAAACATCCAAAAGTTTGCAGTATTTTTTTCTGCAAACTAAATGACACTGAGTTAGACAGTAGAAGTTACCAGTGTTTACAATATGCACATTCATATTGGTCAACCGACAGCAGAAAATCTCAAGAGATTCGGGTCAAGGTTCACTCTGCGCATAGCTGTATAGAGTTCTACAAGGACGTAGAATATATATTCACGGCCATTGAATTTTGTTGTATAGGTTTTAACATTTGGTTGCTTTTCTGCTACCAATCTGTTTCAGAAATGTTATTTCTATTCATAGTGCTGAGAAAGGCTGTTGGCCTGCCACCTGCTGGATTGTTACGCAATCCGTTCGGTGGCGCTAGGTTATTTCTACTTTTTATTTCCACGTTTTTTTATGTTAAATGTGGAAGAATTAAGAATGTGTGTGTGCTTTTCAGGTTTAGGTTATGTCTTGGTTACTATAGAGTTTTTGTTGGTTTTTGTGAGGGTAAAGATACATGTTAAGATACCTGTACCTGTCCCGCATTTTGTCGGTTTGGAGGTGGTCACCCTATGTGGAAGACATCCAACACTTGGAATGATTTGCAAATACTGTCCCATTAGTTCCGCATTGATCGCAGGACTTTTTAACCCTGACATCCCGACCCCCGTCTTTGTGCTCTGATAACCCATAGGTGACATGAATTGACTTTGTGTTGACTTTTCCCTGCTGCGTTGAGAATCCAGCAAGCTCAGCCTGGCATTTCCATGATCACAGTTCATCGCATCTTTCAGCCCACACTCGCAAGCAGGAGACGTGGCTCCCAGCAGGGAACAGGTTGAACTCAGAGGAGACTTCAACCTGTCAGAAAACATCCGCATCCAGCTCCTCATCCACGGCTGCCTTCACCCCAAGACCATCAGACCTGCGAGTGAGCTCCTCCCACGTCGTCTTCAGCACCTGTCACTCTAGCGGCTGCCGTCGTTAGATTCAGATCAATGATTCAGTGGAAGCTTCAGTTTTACCTGGCAGCTGGACAGGAGGAGATAGAAGTAAGGTAGGGGGAGACGGAGACTTGAGAAAAAAAAAGAATGGAGGAGGAGGAGGAGGAGAGCTTCAAGTTTTCAGGGTGGCAAAAACGTCAGGAAGCAAAGAAGAGCAGAGGTTTTCATCATGTGTCTGAGTGTGTGTGTGTGTGTGTGTGTGTGTGAGGTTTAAGCTTCCAGGCTACAGAGTGAGGAGGCTGCAGTTAAAAGAGAGCACAGATGTAAAAGTGAGGCTGACAGAATGAGTTTATCTCTCATCCTGTTCACACGTCATGTCAAATCAGCTTCATCTTCTCTGTGACCTGTTTAAAGAAATATAGGTGTGACGGAAGAAAAACAACTTTTTTTTTTAAAATTTAGTGTTGATGAATTTTTCAAGTACACAAAATGAGCCTCAGTCAGCAGGAGTCATATGAATAAAAAAAAAAATCTTCACATCATAATCATTAAAAAATTGCTGACTACAAAAAACATTTTTGAAAAATGAAATAAAAACATTAGCAACAAAATCACATTGAGGTAATAGGGTTAGGGTTAGAATCTTACAATGAAGTAAAACACTAAGTAACAAAGTTTGAAAAATGAAATAAAAACATTAGCACAAAATCACATTGAGGTAATGTGGGTTAGGGGTTAGGGTTAGAATTTTACATTGGCTAAGTTTTGACCCAAATAGCTAAACGACTATTTGAATATGGTAGCAATAGCTAAATACCTTAGCATCCAACCTTCATATTGTCATAGGGTGTTTTGAAATATTGTTTCTACTTAAATGTAAACTAATAATAATAGTGATTAAACCATAATAATATGTATTTTATCAATATTATTATGAATGAAGTAAACCGCTAAGTAACACAGTTTTTTTGTTTGTTTTTTTTCAAATGGCCAAAATGTTATTTAAAAAGTGCCACCAATTGCTACAGGCTAAAAAAAACTTGAAACCCAACTCAAACAAAAAAAGGCAAAAATAAATCATTGTAATAATAACTAAATTACCTATGGCATCTAAAAAGAGCCAAAAAATCCTCACCCATTATGGTGTAGCAGAAAAAGCTAAAGGCGGCTAATGAAGCAAACCATATGTACATTTCAGCATTGAAAACGAATTAGCTTGACATTTTCCAAAATTGTGAAAAAATAAACAAAAATATTACAATGATAGCTGTGATATTTGTAGCTATGGGAAACTAAATGCATAGCTGAAATAAATACCAAAGAAAATCTATATCTTAAGTATGACAAAACTGAGTAAAAGAGCAGAAAATTCCAGTTAGCCCACTGTTAGCGCTAAGCCTTTAGCATTTATTCTGTTGATAAATTGAATCATGAGCTGTGTCTGTGTGTGTGTGTGTGGACTGACAGAGCAGAGCAGGTTCTGTGTCAAAGCTTAATTGTAAACCTGCCTCCTTCTCCATTCTTCTAAAACCCCCAGCTTGAATCCAGGAGTAACATTTTTTTTTTTCTGTGCACGCTCTCGCTCTCTTTCTCTCTTCCTGTGTGTGTGAATTTGCACGCTGAGACAGATGGAGATTCATCTCTCAGCACTTTTCCTTGTGTTTCTGTACAAGGGTGCCTCTAATGAGGTTTATTGTGGATCTTAGCAGGTTAATTCAGATCTGTTCTGTGATTAAACAGACTGCAGGAGGATACGCTCCTTCATACGTCTCGGCTCTCAGAAGAAGAAGGCTAGCGTTTTTTGTTTTTTTTTAATCTTCCTGACTCTCCAGGTGTTTGACTAAAGATAATTCTCCTCCCGTTCTATATTTGCTCTACTCTGCTCTAATTGCACTTTGTACCTAAGGTGAGGAATCTGTCTTGAGTTGGACACGGAGAAGCTAAACTAAGGAACAGAGAGTGTTTAATGAGCTCAGGTCTGGGATTGTGTCAACCAGGCAGATATTCTTCATTGATTTAATTAATCCTAGTTTTGTTTGTTGGTGTATTTTTAAAAAAGCTTGAGGAAGGTACATCTGTCAGCCACGTCCAAACATGTTTTCTTAAAAGTTGGCGCAAAGTAGGTAAAAGAACCATATATATATATATATATATATATATATATATATATATATATATATATATGTATATGTATAACTCTAGGATTATTTAAAATACTTTATTATTAGGATAATTGAAAGTGATATTATATACACTGTAAAAACAAATCTGCTGTTTTTACGGTAAAGTATTACTTTGAATTATCTTGAAATTATGCAGTTTGCTGAAAACACTGGATAACCAAAAAAAAAAAAATACCGATAGAGTATATTTTGAATTCGCCACAGTACCAACTGAGATTTAAAGGTTAGTATAAAGTTGATCTATCTGAAATGTCGTGACATTTTTTTTTTTTTTCTGAATTGTGACCAGAAAACTGTGACTGTTTGACAGGATCAGCTGAAAACTTGTGTTTTTTTTGTTTTGTTTTTTCTCGTGGTGAATGTCTTTGTGAGACTCGGAGCTGATCCAGATCCAAACCTCGACTGTTTTCTCTGTACTCTCCTCCACTCAGTGACAGATCAGATGTCAGCAGGGGTTCAGCGTAAGAACCTTCCTTTTTCTGCACCCGTGTTAGAAAAGCAGAAAGATGACGGATGGAGTTTTTTTTCTTTTTCTTTTTCTTACCTGAACTAATTCTGTCTGAGGAGGAATCAACCAACGGCACGGATTCCCATTAGAGGAGAGATTTACGAATTCACATTTGTGTTGGTTTGTGTGTGCGTGCATCTTTTCATCTGATCAAAACTTTTACTCACTTGGTCTGTACATTTTCTCGATGCAAACGTAGACTATTAAGACTGATGTTGCTGATGTTGATACATTACAACAGGGGTCCCCAACCCCTGGTCCGGGGGAACTGGGCCGGTCCCAAGCTTATTTGGTACAAGGCCACAGTGGGACAAGCTGAAAAACAGATACTAATTTACTATCAAAAATATCCAGTCATATCCCTTTACTTTTTTCATTCAACGACAATCTGACAATGTTTCAAAACAACAGGTCATT
>NC_024321.1:537413-547245 GCF_000523025.1 Cynoglossus semilaevis
ACTTACTGGCGGCGGTGGGATTCGAACCCACGCCCCCGAAGAGACTGGAGCCTTAATCCAGCGCCTTAGACCGCTCGGCCACGCTACCTTAGAGGTCTGCAGTATATATATAAATATATAAATATATGTAAATATATGTGTAAATATATTTTTAGTAATTCGTAAAAAAAAAGTGAAAAAAGAATTTAAAAAAACCCAAACATCCCAATGGAAAATATTAGGTTCAAATATTAATATTAATTAATAATTATTATTATTATTAATAATATTATTCAATTATAAATTAATCAATTACTTGAGGAAATGAGATTACAGTATAGTAGGGCTAAGGATATGACAAAAAAAAGTAGAACAACAAACAAATACAAATGATATATTCCCATAGTGTAAAACCTGGGAAATATATAGCTTCTAAATGCGATAGCTAGATGTATTTTCTTTGGTTTCTGTCAGTGACACAGTGACAAATGTACAAAGGTCCTGTTTCTCTTCAGCACTGACAGCCAGTCAGGGTTTTTTTCTTTCTCCCAACATTCAGACAAATGTTTCTTCATCTTTATCAGTTTTTACCTCTTCTGCCTGTTTGTGCCGACACTTTCTTAACACTTTAATAGCAATAAACTATGTGTTTTTCTTCTTCTTCTCCTTCTTTTTCTTTTTTCTTCTTTCCGTCCTCCAACACTTCTTCTTCTTTTTCTTTTTTCTTCTTTCCATCCTCCAACGTCTACGTCCCAGACAGCAGGTGTGTCTCCTGTCACTCTGCTCCAAACGTTGGCACAAACGCCGTGATGAATTCTCCTGCTGACACTGACCGATGGAGGTCAGCGAGTTAGAAAACGCAACTTTATTGCCCGTGTAAAATAAATCTTTTACAGACAGTTTGGATCATGTTCAGGTCCATTTTCAATCAAAAGCCATTTTTTCACTTCATCAGTGTAAGGGTGTTACCACTGTGTGCTACGGAAGCCTGAAGTGGGACATTTTCCAATCAGACATTATTAAATGTGTTCCTTTTTGTGGGTCCACTATTTTTATTTTAGTTTTTCAAAATAAAATAAAATAAATACATTTTGTGATCTATTTACTTGTAGAATTCTGG
This sequence comes from Cynoglossus semilaevis, assembly GCF_000523025.1. NCBI lineage: Eukaryota > Metazoa > Chordata > Actinopteri > Pleuronectiformes > Cynoglossidae > Cynoglossus > Cynoglossus semilaevis. Next base: position 538,513 of record NC_024321.1, read on the forward strand.
GCCGATACCAATAAAAGGTTTTAGATAACCAATGTTTTTTTTTTTTGTTTTTTTTTTCTTTTTCTTTATTCATTCCCTCTTTTGTGCCACAGCAACATTACGGAACTATTTTAAAAGCCTTTTAGCTCTTCATCACATTCTCCTTGAATGAGCACAAATTCAATCAGACACATTTACGGAACAAAAACAAACTTTAACGTGAATTTTTAGTTAAACCTTAGTTCCCATGACAAGGTCTTTGCTGAAAAAGAACTTTCAAAAAACCCTCTTAGACTCATAACTTTCAGAGAAAAGATATTTTTCAGAGACATTTTGAACTGATAAACAAAGACGTACTGGATGAGAAGTTCCTACATTGACCCCCAAAAAAGAAAAAAATGGTGAAAAAAAAGTACATCAACAGTAAAATAAAAACTCGAAACAAAATAAAATGTTAAAGTACTATGTTTTCACAAGTTTGTTTTTTTTTTTTTTTGCCAGTGAAGGAGTTGACTGAGGCTGAGAAGCCTGTCAGTCACGTGGTTGCCATGACAACAATTTTTGGTATTTTGGCGTTGGCTGTGTACTCCTGGCAGATTAAAAAAAAATTGGCAATTATCATCAATTTGCGATAAGGGACAATATTTGTTACTGATTAGTTGCTAATATATTTATAGTTCACCATCAGTGAATGTCATCTTTATTTCCTGATGGCAGTTAACCATGTGAACAGGCCTATCCGATGCATTGATGGATCCTTAATAACACCTATAATTAAAGGGGAACCATTGCTAACAAATATCTTTATTTTTTTGGAATTTATTCACGTTTTTCACCAAAAAAACAAAACAAGCAAGACTATTGTCTTACTATTCCAAAAAAAAAAAAAACGCTAAAAAATGAAAATCCCAGAAATTCTTCAATATGCACGTTTATGCCCCCAAAATATGCTGCTAAGTGAATAATTTGTGCTAAAAACTACAAAAAACATCAAATCTGACAGTGTCAAAACATCACCAAAAAAAAAAAACAAGTATGTATGGGTTTTTTTTTTAGATATTCAGAAAACTAAAAAACATCCATAGCCATAGTATCATCACCACAGTGCAGTACAGTACAGTACAGTACAGTACAGTGGGTATTAAGTGTGATTAGATTCTCAATGTAAATAGAACCAGATAGTGATGAGCTTCCGAATAACAAAATGTTCAAAAATATACTAGTTTTTTTTATGAAAGCCATTTTAATTAAATATTACAAACACTTTTCTTTAGTTAAAATGCCAAAGATGCTAAAAAAAAAACACACCGTGTGTTTCAGTAATAAGTTTATTCCAAAAAAAAAAGTCGTAGGTAATTAGTTAGTTACATGTTCCTCGAAAAAAACAGAACTGTGTGCAGAACTGCGTTTTTCTTTTCCCATGATCATCCTTGGAATACAAACAAACTCAAACGTTACAAATATAAATGTTTTTTCTGCAGACAATAAAACAAAGACAATGATTATGGAAGGCAGGCAGGAGAGTGTGGCAGCTCACATTTGCTTGTTTACGATTCAGAAAGGAAACCTTCTCCTACGAAGTTCCTCGCGATGTAGTACGTGGCAGCTGGGAACTGTTTACCAGCGCAAATACTATGCAAATAGTTCCGCTCTGTTATTGGCAAATGTAAAACATGCAGAGGAGCGTTTTCCCTCCAGCAGAAGAGGAAGGACTTTGTGAGGTAAAATGCACAGTCAGTGAGTGGAAGTTAGCTCGCAAAACTATAAATTGAAAAATAATTAAACACCGGTCACAAACAGAATAGCACCTTAATATTTTTTTTTTAAATTTTTTTACATATTTAGAAAATTAATATTTTTTTTTTTAAATTTTTTTTACATATTTAGAAAATTTAAAAAAAAAGTCCATAGCCCTGCCGCCTTATTTTTACAATCACCATGAGCCTAGTCCTATTACGGATGTTAGCCACTAGCTTGAAGACCACAGGATGAGATGCTAGTGTTGGTTTATTCTCTTTTTCCTTTTCCTTTTTTTCCCTCCACTCTTTTTTTATTCATTCTGCTTTTTTTTCCTACAAAAACATACATCTTTAACCTTGAATATGGGATGAAGGAAAACCACACTTTACACAACTAATGAGGAAGTTTGTCATTGTAGAAGTTTTGAACAAAGGGTAAAAACTTTGTGGACAACTTTTGATGCCATGATGTTAGAAGTAGCTGTGAAATGGTACGTTTTTTTTTGTAGTACGTCAGTACTAAAATACTGAAAATTTCACTTTATATCAGGTCTTTTTCCACTGAATGTAGGTTTTATGACACATCTCCCCGTGGTTATTCAGTCGGTGCTAGTGGTTTAGATTGTTAAACTTCTACAATGCCAAACACTGAGGATCCTACTAATTTCTACGATGCAGTCATCACACTTTATTTAAAATGATCAAAGTCTTAGCGTACAGTTCCTCCCTGTACATCCACAACGACAATTAAAAAAAAAACAAAAAAAAAAATTAAACATTTTTATTTCATCCAGAACTATTAGAAAAATATTGTGGAACACCTAGGATTAGAAAAAAAAAACCAAACGAATCACATTTGAATATAAACAATATACTACTTGTATACTACTATTGCTAGTACTACAATATCTGTGGATTTTACTGATGGGATAATTATGATCATTATTTGTCCATAACATTCTGATTAAATAATTCAATTCAATGATATGTTTGTTTTCATTGTATCAAAATGGCACAGTAAGGGCGATTTTGATGTTTGTTTTCATTGTATCAAAATGGCCCATTAAGGGCGTTATTTTGAGCATTAGCAATTAGTGCCACGAGTGTTGCATTTTGAGTCTTGGAACGAAACTACGGCATAGTGCCACGAGTGTTGCATTTTGAGTCGGTCTTGGAACGAAACTACGGCGATTGAAGAGTGATCACTGTATATAATTTCTTTTTTTTTTGTATTACTTAATCGATATTGTATCTTTCTAGTACGCACAAATGGCACGTTCAAGGTTTAAGACTAAACAACAACACATCTGCATCGTCAAGCGAAATAATAATAATAAAAATAAATGAACTGATTGTGTGGCACATAAACATGTTTGCACTGAGCAGACCTTCAGTGGAGCTGCACAGGTGCGGCGTTCAGAGGATAACAAAGGGAATAAAAGTCCGTGTCGGCGCACGATTATCTGTGTGTTGTTTAACAATGCAGATCTGTGCAGGAAGCTCATATCTACTCCGCTGTTGTTGTTGTTATTGCCCTTGTCCTTCAGCTGAGATGATGTGTTAAATTGCATTTTCAAGAAGCACGCATGCTAGAACACATCACAAGCAGCAGTGGCAGATTTTTTTTTCTTTTTCTTAATATTCTCCATCTATTCACTCCAAAACTCCAGCAGAAGAAAATTACATTTATTTTTTTTTATTTTCCCCGGCTTCCGACTGATTACAAGGAAGCAAAATCCTGCCATGACAGAAGAGAGCTTAGGAAACAGGCATCACTGCTGACATGATTAGTGACATTTTTAGTGCCTGTTCCTCTGAACTGACAAAGCCACGTGTTTTTAATGGCTTTTTCTTGACAGATTTATTTTATTGAAAAAAAAAATTATTTGAAAAAAAAAATATTTGAAAAAAAAATTAAAATTAAAAGAAATAATTATAACAAAATTTTAAAAAATCTAAAAACCTTATCATGCCCTTAAAAGAAATAATTATAACAAAATTTTTAAAAATCATAAAAACTAAAAAAAATCTAAAAACCTTATCATGCCTACAGTCTGAGTGTCACCTGGACATAGTTTAACATTAAAAATTAAAAACAACAATTGTAAATTACAAATATATTGTTATTATTCATATTGAAAACTTCAATATTTAATATGTTTTTATTTCATGGATGAAATGTTAAAAGGAAATTTAAAATTTAACACTAAATCAGATGGATTTTACTATTACTGTCACACATCAAACATTGTATAGTAAAAAAAAAAAAAAAAAATCCATACTGATATTTGTGGGATGAATGAATTAACCCTTAGTTTTTTTTTTTTTTTTTTGTTTTTTTTTTACTTCTTACAATGTGTTACTTTTGTTGTAATAATTTTAAAATGACATAATGCAAGTATAATAAATACATACATTTTATATTGACGTTTAATGCATGTGTTCACTAAAAGAGTTAACACAGAGGTTGGAGTAATGTAGGTCTTATATTGAAAAAAAAAATGGATGTTCACTCAGTGGAACAGAGTGACTGCAGGGAAAGTCACGCACTTCCTGTTTCCTGTTTCTGCAGGTGGTTAGGAGACATTTAGAAAAATGTCACTCTCTCATGTTAACAGCCAAATCGACCTTGGGACAGGGTTTGGCACTGGAGGCGTGGGTTAGATATTACAGGGCTAAAAATAAAAAAAAATAAAAAAATTAAAAAAAAGCCTGGTGTCAAAGTGAGATTACACTTTGAAGACCACAGAGGTTGTGAAATATCTGAAGGTATGCCGATACATGCTGGCATCGTGTTGTACACAAACTTTCTGATAAATGCAAGATGTGTATGAGTTTCCTTCAAGAACGAATAGATGGAGAAAAAAAAAAAAAAAGGTTATGTCCTTGTTAAGACTACAGTGTCTATAAACAAAAGTTGGCCCCGAGAACCTAGAGCAATCTTCATATATGCGTGTATATATGTACGCAAATATATGTGTATATGTATATGTATGTATGTACACACATATAAGTATGTTTATACACATATATAAATATATATAATATATATAAATATATACGTATATATGTGTGTGTACATACATACATATACACATCTGCTAAAGATAAACATTTTCAAACAGCAGCTACAAATGGTTGTTGAGTATTTGTACTTACATACATATGTCAAGTGTTAATGTAGTTTTTAAGCGCCGAAGGCCGTAATCATTTACGGAGGTCATACGAAGCGAGATAATACTGAAGGAAGATAAGAACCAAAGACAAAGGATATGTACGATGGATAAAAGTTGCTCTCATCTTGTAGTTTCAGGGGTTATTAAATCGTACTGTATGTCCCAAAATTGGTCAGTCGATCAAATGTGATATGATGGGTTTCCAACTCACCCTCGACTCAAGAGTTTCTCACTAAAATCCTTAGCAGAAAATGCTAATGTGTGTTTGGTTTGTCACAGATGACCTGGTAGCTAGAGATAACAAAGTTTCCAAGAATAAACTACAATCTAGGAGGGCTAACTTTCTAGCTAGTATTGCTAAAATGTAATGTGTTGCTAATCTAACTAGAGTTTGTTTTCCCACACGGGGAGAACTGCACTAAAAACTGGAATGCCAGCATTACGTAACTTCATACTAAATGGAAGTTACTAGATCAAAAAACAGAGAATAAAAGCTTAAAAAGCTTAAAATTGTCATTAAATAGTTAAAGTTTATAAATTTATAAATACAGGCTAAAATTTCACTGAAAAAATTGTGTGTGTGTGTCTGGAACATGGTGGTCAGAATGGCCTCGTCTTACTCCTTCAGGTCGTCTTCAGTGCCTCCCCGCCTGACTCTATGGCGGTCCTCTAACCTTCTTGTGGTCAGCGCCGGCTGATCATCGACCTTGGTGATGTGGGTTGTGGCGGGACCGAGATCTTTCTAGGTATGCACGGCGGTTGTCTGTCCAAAACAAAAAAAAAAATGAGACAAGAATTAAACCAGAAAAAATCCAACATGAACCACACTTCAACAGTGTTGTAGCTGAAGGAGCAGTAGTCAGGGAGAAAAAAAAAAAGAAAAGTAAAGAAGCAACACAAAGCAAATCCAGGATGATTGAGAATGGAGCCACAGGAGAGTGAAGCAGAAGAGGGGAGAAGCTGCTGGAGTGGTGGTGTCTGGCGCTCGTGTCTGGTGTCATAGAAACTCCGATGGAGGCCGGAGAGCTCCTCCACTCTTCTCTCCACTTCCCCTCCCATCGGATGCAGTGAAAGCTGAGGGGTAAACACCACACAGGGAACTGGAAAAGCTGGACCTAGCTGGACAAATTCCTTGAAATCCTTCAAAACAATGTGTGAACGAAGAATATATGACTTTTTTATATACAGTAATACCTTGAGATAAGAGCATCCCGACAAACGAGCAAGCTTTCGAGCACATTTTTGCTTTGAGATACGAGCACGCCTACAGACACCTACGCTAGGTGGCCGAGCACTCGGAGCAACCCACGCCGCCTCACTCGTTCACTTCACGTGTTCGTCGACTTCCATACTTGTGATTTTCTCTCTATTTTGTGCATTGTTCTTCATAATAGTGATGAGTCCTAAGAGAGTGAGTGGTAAGGATGGTAGTGAGAAGAAGAAACGCACGAAATTGTCTCTAAATATGAGCATGGTGCCCGCTACAGAAAGAATACAAGCAAAACAAATTTAAAAAAATATATAAAAATATATATGTAAGTTAAGTTAATTCTAAGTTTACGTAAGTTACGTAGTGTACGTGCAAGGTACGGTACGGAAAGTGTCTATGCCTCCGCACATGCCGCCATTAGCTGCTACTGTATCGTCTATATAGTACTAGTATATACTATAATTTTTTTTGTGTGTGTATGTCTCTATAGCAGTTAAAACATTTTCCATTGTTATTAGCACTAATATTTTCCATTGTTATTGGCAATAATAAGGGAGTATTTTAGATTTTCTGTTATTTCTTATGGGGGAAAAACAATTTGAGATACAAGCACCTCGAGTTACGAGCTCGGTCCCGGAACGGATTATGCTCGTATCTCAAGGTATTTCGACTGTATTGTTATCTCGTAAAATGACTTGGCGTCCAGGGAGCCTGTTTGACAGCCCACAGCCACACCCACGCAACAGTCCAGCACATTTATTTTCAAACAAACATTTCAGGACCGATGAATCCATTAGTCGGTACCAGCTGTACGATGCCAGGCTAACGTCCCGGGCTGACTGTTGTTTAACAGCACTCACTTCATCCATCATGTCGGCTAATGAGCTGATACACACACACACAAACGCACACTCACACACGTTCGTGCCTGTGTGATTGGATGTAAATCCTGGTGCAGATGGTTCGCAGGAGGAGAGAGGAGGTAAAGAAAGATGGAAACGAAGGAACAGGTAGTAAAAAAAAGCAAAAGGAAGTAATACGTTCGATAAATGATAACAATTATGGTCGTAATTGCTATTGCTTTAGTTTACATTTTAGCTAGTTTATTGGTATTCATATATATATTTTTCGTCTATTTATATATTTTTGGCCTATTTTCAGTCTGTTTCTAGGCTAATATCATATTGTCATCTAAACTATGGATGTACATACATACATACAGGCATACATATATACATTGATACATATATGTATGTATTATGTATGTATACATATATTCACATATATAAAATATATATACACATATACAATATATGTATATATATTAAATAAAATATAAAATATATTCATACATACACATATATATTTAAATGTATATTTGTATTTAGGGTTACTTGAGTTTCTACACTATTTGCTTGAAAATCCATAATTTGTCACTGCATTGGCTGGAAACTAAATGTGTACTTCGCCAATGTTTGTGTCGTTCTGACATCATTAGTGGAGTTTGATTTCATCAGTCGACTCCCTCTATGTCCTTTTCCTTATATGCAGTCAGGAACATGGCCCGAGACGACTCCACATTAGAGACAACGAGTCTGTTTTCCGACGGCTCGGGTTTTTATTGCCCCTCTGACGATTTGAGGCTTTAAGGAAACAGCATGGCCAGAAACGAGGTTACAGAGAGTGATTGGCAGGGAGAGACTCTCGCTCTGATCTATTTTTATTTAGTATTTTGTCCCCATTTTTGTCTCCATCCTCTGTGTGTTTGTCATTGTGTGTGCGTGCGAGATTGCTAAAGCGGAGGCAGGAACTTTTTTCCAACTCAAACTCAAGCACAAACTGAGGAGAAAATGACAATAATCTTTTTCAACAATAGGTTTTTTTTTTTTCAGCTGAGTACAAAATTAAAATGTCACTTTGATGCAATCTGAATTTTTTTTCTTTAAAAATTGAGTTATATGTATTATCCAGGTAGGTATGCAGTTGCTAACTCTTAGCATATAGCTAAGATTGGACATGCTCAAATGTGGGTGAGAAACAGATTGCGGTTTGTGGACTACAGCATCACAGGTGCTACACCATGTCAAGATTGAGTACAACAGGAAGCAGAAATACAGTGTGAGTCAAGTTCCTGTCAGACAAAGATTTCAGTAAAATTGTGGTTTGGATGTGTGCTGTTCAAGCTCTTTTGACGAAGCTAGTCAGCTAAGAAAACCAAAACAAAGGAAAGAAAATGTCAGTTCAGAGCCAGCAGAAACTGGTTGGATGCAAAGACAACCAGCTACCGTCTGGAATGCTTTGCCCATACAGTAGGGGGAAGCGCTTTTGATAAGGGAGATGTCGTAAAGGGTGTGCTCTAAATTCTGAGAAACAAACGGCAGACACTCTCCTATTGTGCAGTACCGTTGTGGAGGCGTGTGATTGGTCCAAAGTGCATTCTGCAGCTCGACAACACTCATACACATACCTACACCCAGTGTCATAGAGAAGTCATGATGACAAACAGATTCAGAGGAAAGGAGAACAAGAGTCTGCTGAATTATGCTATGACCTTTACATAGGGTATCGGTATCAGACATTCCTAATATATATATATATATATATATATATATATATATATATATATATA
>NC_024321.1:547619-557870 GCF_000523025.1 Cynoglossus semilaevis
GTGACGGGGGAGGCTTGGGTCTGGGCTTCTCTGCTTTGGCTACTGGGCCTGCGACCTGACCTCTGATTAAAAAAAAAAAAAAAGTAAGTGATCATTTGGTTTATCATGAATAAATACATTTAATTTAATACAAAGCTATAGTGATTTGTGATTAATCGGATTCCAGCCAGCATCTTTCAATTACATTACAATAAAATTATTCAAATATTAACCTTTATTTATTTATGATTCTTTTTTTTAAAAATTACATTATAATCGTAACAATATATCGTAATAATATATATATATATATATATATATATGATACTGCAAATACAAAGAACCCCTACGTGTAAACAATGAATAAGGACAATTCTAACCAATTGCGATCAGTCTGGCTAGTTTTCACTACAGCGAAGTAGCCTTTAGCTGTTTCTAAAACACATGTCAGTTCAGCAGTCAAAAGTTAGAGCACCGTCCTGCTCAGAAATGTGTGAAACTATTACAGAACTACAAACTTTCTTAAATGTCCCAAAACACTGCAAAAACAATAATGAGAAATCCTGTTGATTGCCAAGAGTTGTTTGAAATGGCCTGATGATATCAAACAGCCCAGAGTGAATTGGCCAAATGTGGATTTAATAAGATGACACATATTAAAGAGATACTAAACGTAGATTCACATCACACAATAACCACAAAGGGTCGACGTGATTTTCCTTGGGAAGAGAGGAAAAGTATTAAAATGACCAGCTGTTAAAGTTCTACAGGAGAGACGTTTCACAGCTGCACATACAAATCTTTGTAGAATTACTGATGAAAAGTGGCCTTTAGGGGGTCAGTCTGTCTCCTCTGAAATGATGGGAAATTTTTATTCAAAACACTGCTGACGTTAAGGAGAAACGGCTGACAGAAGAAAATCAAAAAAGGTTCCAGGCATAGAATGAAAAGGTTGGAAATGAAGAGGCTTCTCTCACACTTTTCTCTTTTCGATCTCCAGGTGAATAAAAGAGCATTTTTACCACCACACATCAATTTATCACAACAATTGAACAAACAGCAGCTATTTCTGCTCAGAGGGAAACATTACAGCTATAACCAGGACTCAGTTCAATTCTTTTCTCACAAACACACACTCCCGCGCGCACGCATACACACAGACCTACGCTTGCGGGCCCTTGGGCACAGGAAGTAAAGAAACATGCGACAGAGGCAGAGGGAGGAAATCAAAACAAGGACAAAGTCTGTAGTCTGTTTAAAGGCGGGATAGGAAATCTTTCATCTCTGGTGCTGGTTATAGGCGTGGAGCGTCCCAGCTGTCAGTTCAGATTTTCTGATCAACCTAAGGCACGATTTTGGACTGTGGGAGGAAACCAGAAGACTTGGAGAAAACCCCACACACGGGACAAATATCCTAACACCATTAGCCATATTATCGGCCGATGTTAGCATAATTATGTAATATCGATAGAAATCGTATTCGCTTTTTGATTCGATAATAAACACCCGATAATGCAAAGTCTGGATTTCGCCCAGATGATGTGACCAAAAAAAGTTTGAAAGTGAAAGTGAAAGTGAAAGTGAAACTATTGTCATTGTAACACAGCATGCTACTGCAGACAACAAAACGTGTCCTCTGCCTTTAACGCAAACAGCTGCGTATATAGGTTGATATCGGAATCGGAAATTTTAGTGTTCGGACAAAACATATCGGATACTGGCAAAAAGTTAATACCGGACGTCCCTACTTTGGTAGCAATAGTAAAATCTCATTAATTTGTTACGAATTTTTACTTTTACTTTAATATTTAGCTTGACACATTTGCTTTAAAACATCCCATAACTTTTAATTACTCGGGTGTTAGAATTTTAACCACTTTATTTATTTTGGTTTTTTTCCCATCTTAATGGCTATCTTTTAGCTCGTTAGTTATTGGCCTTATTTTTGCTTCCCTTTTTTTTCAAGTAAATTTATCTTCCAAATCTTTCTAGCTAACTAGTCCTCATGTTGTGGTACATTGACATTTTGGGTGAAATTTTGAACTAAACCGCAACAGTCTGTCTCAGTACCAGAATGGCCATTAATGAACACTTTGGCTTTTTGAAATTCGTCTGTTTTTCTGTGCTATTCGTTAACTTTTAGCAAATTTTGAGACAACTGCTAGCTACTAGCTTATTGTCAGCTAACCTTTAGCTGCTAGTTGATTATCTAGTGGCGTTTCGAACTCATAAACCTACAACATTTTTGTTAATGATGACCTGCAACCTAATGTAAAAACCCTCTTGGAGTCATGTTTACTAATGTAGAACAACATGGTTCATGCTACAGAAGATTAGCCATTTTGACATTTTACAATAGGATTTTTCATATGTGTTCCATAGGGATCTTGAAGAACAAAACAATACCTATTGCGTTAGAATTCTTCTGAAATTAGGTTAAAAAAACAAAACCAAAAATGAAAAACTCCTGCTTGTATGTATATACAGTTTGATAAAATCCACTGGAAACTCAGTTGGATGGAGGACAGATGATTCTCCTCCTGGTTAATCCAACTGTATCTAATGAGTAGAAGGAGCTGCAGATTTGTTTCCTCCTAATGAAGCCTCCTGTTTGTCTTCTGCAGAGCAGCTATTTACACACATGATTAGTGAGTGTGTGTGAACCTGACCTTGTTAGTGTGGCCTTGATAAATGTGACGCCACCCTCAGATCCTGGCACAGTGTCTGTGACGTTATACCAGAAATGTCTATTTCTGCGTTTTAATTTTTAACTTTTTTTTTGTATTATTTTTTTTTTATTTTACCAGGTCGAGGATACGTCTTAAAAAATATCTTTAAAAGTCAAAGAGATGACGGTGATGTAGGATGATCGACAGCTTCCGCAGTCGGCTATCATGATGTAATGGTATGTAATGAGTCGATGATGACAGTGTGATTAAGAATCTGTGAAGGTTTAATCTGTGTTTAGAGACCTACACTTTTGTCATCTGTGAAAAGGTGAAGAAACGATATGAGCGGAGGTTCTTCAGATCCCCGAGAGATCTTCTATCTTCAGCCTGTGTGTTTCAGCTTCTAGCTGTTTAGCAATCCTGACATGCTCTTCTCCTCAGATTATTTACTTCCTATTCACATCCACAGATCCCCCCCGAGGCAGGGATCATCATGATATACATGCAGAGATCTGTGTGTGTGTGTGTTTGGGTGTCTTTTTGTGCGTGATTACGAAACAGTGATCCACTCGTCTGTGACATCTAGCTTTAACCAAGGTCAGAAATGAGCAGAATCCAAGCCACTGGCCCTGAAAACTTTCAAGTAGCTCTTCAAATTCTTATAGCATTGGTTTTAAAGCCTCGAGGAAATGAACAGTACAGTTCCGAAGTGCGAGGTTAATGTTTCAAAAACCTTAACCTAAAAAAATTAAGACTTTGATTATCGGTTACTTTATTTTTACCTTTTCTATCATGTTTCCTGTTAAGCCCACTGCTAAGAGGACAATAACGCTGGAGTTTTTTGCCATATGTTCCAAACAATGGATTTACTGTTTCCACATAACTGTTCATCTTTGCGCCTTAGCTGAAGTCTGGATTCCCATGATGCTTTGTTTCGTGACTGAGGATTGAAGCCTAGAGGATACCTGAGGGAACCAGAGAGGAGGCTTCACTCAGCTAACAAATGGTGAACTTTTAACTTTCAAAAGAAAAAGGGGACTTTCCTTGTGTTTCATTTCATGTTGTTGAGTTTCAGTGAGGACTGACTACACGCAAAGGGGACTTTCCTTGTGTTTCATTTCACGTTGTTGAGTTTCAGTGAGGACTGCAGTTTAAGGCAGTGGAGTGTAAGTGTTTGCTTCCTTTTGCGAGCAGAAACGTAAAGTAAAAAAAAAAAAAAAGTCATCACTGAAGAGATACTGCAAAATCAACTGCCTCCTCTAGCTGTAAATATTCATGTGCACTTGATGCCTATTCTGAGGGAACATATTATTTTTTTTTACCCCAGAAATTATGTGGTTGTAATTGGGTGTACAATGCACTATCCACATCTTACGTATTACACAGATATTATTGGCTGGTATTAGCATAATTATGTAATATGGGTAAGAATCGTCATTGGTTTTTCCTCTCCTAACACAGCTGCATACATCGGTATCAGTTGATATTGGAATCGGAAATTCGGAAGTTCGGAAAATATCGGCATATGGGGTTTCAGTAAAAGGTTATTAGAGACATCCTTATAAATACATAAATACATATATATATAATATGAATATGCATATATAGAGTATATATGTATATGCATATATATATCTATAAATATATATACATATATGTATATACAGTATATATGTGTGTGTATATATATATATATTTATATATATATGGTATTGACCTTATTTTGCGGTACTTTATTGGAACAACAAAATATTGGAACAAAATGTCGAGTCACAATAATATTTACCCAAAAAAATTACACATAAAACAAAAAAATAATAATTGAAGGAATTGACATTGTTCAGTGTCGCTAAAAACGTTACCACTTATCTCAGTGTCGGTGAAATGTAGGTACAGCGTGGCTATAGCAAAGCAAGTCACTTTAACCAACATTTCATTACCTTTAGGCTATACCAGAATCTTATCAGATTTCACCCGACTGTAAAGTAGCACTTATTCTGACCAGTCCAGTGCTTCCTGCAGAGCTGGTGGCTCGATGTTGTATTTTAAATGATGGACACGCCACACTTTTGTGTCCGGGAGTCTAAATGGTAAATGGAACCCAGGGACTGAGGGCCTGGAGATGGTAAAAGAACAGTTCTCTGTTCACTATCTGGGTCACGACGGCAACGGTGTGCAAGCTCCATGTGTGCACCCTCTGACTGAGAGTGCTGATAGAGGTAACCTCATCCTGGCACTGTCAGAACCGATTGTGTGTGTTATGACCACCCTGCCGGAGCACAACCTCTGCTCATTATCGCTTATCTCAACACACTGTCACTTAAACTCACTCTGCCTCACAATCCCGTACACAAACTGTCAGAGCAGGAGCAGGAACTTGTTTACATGCAGAGCAAATCTAAAGAACCTCCAGTTCCAGTGTCTGCTCCCATCTGCTGAGGTCGTTATAAAAATGTTTACACTGCTCTTCCTGCTTCCTAAGGGTTTAGAAAATCACAAGTGGACATTTACTGCAAACACATATTGAAAGTGACAGGAGAGATACAAAGGCGAGAGTCGAGAGGAGTGTTTGCGCCAGGAATTCCAGACACCAAAGTGAATTTCCAAAATATTTCGTGCTCACAATGCTTGCCTCCATAATTTTCCAGGTCTCTTAGTGAACTGAACAGTTGCAGGTAACGGGACGGGAAGAATCTTTAGAGGCGCAAGCAAAAATCTCAATTTCAGGCCTTTCTACCAGAAAAACCAATTGTTCCATAAATAGTGGGCATGTGAAAAATGCTAAAAATAGTACTCTCAAACAGTGGTTTTTGAACATTCTCTGTAAAATAACAGTACCACAGCGCATACTATTTTTGGTTTAAAAAAAAAAAAAAAATGAAAGCACAGCACCACTGTCATGAATGTCCGGTTTATAAATTGCAGGGACTGCAAAATAGTCCTTGTTGGTAATAGTAAATAAACATATATATATATTTCACTGAAATATATTGAAATGCCAACTTGAAATCAAGTCAATCAAATCAAATACAATCAGACAATCCGATCAGCATGCCAGGTTTACTACGTGTCGCGCAGTTAAGTAAGTATTTGGGTTTAGGTATGGGATCATTAATTTGTTTTTCGATGTTCAATCCTGAAATTTTGATCAATATCGGATCGATAACGATCCCGAGGACGACCTGGACTGGTACCGCGAACAAGGTCCCAGTTACAAGAACAATGTAGGATGTACCTGTCCTAAAACCCAAGGCCTGGTATTGGTAACTTCCCCCCCCAAAAAAATACAGTTCCAGTTTCTGAGGTACAGAGGGACTATTACTCTGGGCAGTCAACCAACCCCGTGGGTGGAGCTTGCAGCAACTTCTAATTTCCTTGGAAACCAGAAACACCGAATCTCCAAGGAACTATTCCAACACTGTCTTGCATTAGACGTTGGTAAGGACACAAACGCGCCGTGTAATCAAGGACCATTTAGTCGTTATACCTTCATTAACTTCCAGAAACAGAATGGATGGGACTGAAAAGGGGAACAAAAGAAGACGTTTTCCCTTTTTCCAAGGCTGACATATTTATTCACATCGCCCTAAAGCATGTCCCTCCATGGTGTCGTTCAACCGGCGGCTTCTGTCTGAAACTCACTGAAGAAACAAAGCAGTCTCTTGGCATCAGTACAATGGGCTGTTTAGGTCATTTAGGTGAAGTATTTCAATAGAAAGGGAGATGCTAGTTAAATTGAAGTAGATGGAACAATGATCCACGATCCCCCACCTGTTTAAATAAAGCACAGTAATGAGGCCTGTCCGCACGTGTTTGTGCCGCCATGTTCACAAACAAGTCACACTACCAGGGAACGGCGTTCATGTAAACTAACATCGATGAAAAGTGTTTATTATCCGGACAATTTTCTGAAAGTCACTGCGGCACAAACAGCAAAAATCAATGGCTTGAAAATGTTGCTGAGGCTGGATTTCAATCTCGGGATTTACGTCGATAATATAAATTACATCATACACACGGCATTATAGAGGGAGAAGGAAGGTTAAGTCGATTCATTTACCCTAATGAAATTATGTTTTATTTTGACCCACATCGGATCAAATCAGGTTGGAATCAGGTGGCACGGCTGTGAAAGAAGAGAGCAATTTTATCACATCAGCTGGAATAGTTGTCTCCTACGGTATATGTGAACGGATTTGGATCAAAAAACAAAAACTGCAAATGTCCGATAGAGTGGCAACAAACGAAAACAAGTGTTTACAAAATGCCTTTAAGGAATCATCATTAGTTGTTGACTTTATTCTTTCTCTCCTCTCTCCCTCTTTACATCTTTTGTCTCTATTATTGTATTTTGTCTCTGTTGTATTTATTTTTTGTTTATTCTATGTTTGTTGTATTTATTCAATGTATACCCTGTACAGTGTCCTTGAGTGTTCAGAAAGGCGCTTCTAAATAAAATATATTATTATTATTATTATTATTCAAGGGGAAATGTCAGGTTCAGTTTATCCCGTGAACATTGGGGAAATGTTTAGTTTAAACATAGAGGAGAAGGGGTATTAAATGTAAATATATAGGGATGTTACCATGAAAAAAAAACGATTATAAATATTGAACTAATATTTTATGAGAAAATAAATATAACTTTGACTTGATAAGAATTGCTAAGTATGTAGCACAAGGTTAGCCTAAATTAATAAAACTCGACAAATCGTTAGCTCATGAATTAGCAATGGATAGCTAAGGAAAGCTATACTTTGGCCAATGACCCGATATTAGCATGATATGCAATATCTGTAAGAATGGTTATTGGTTTTTCCTCCGATAATAAATAACCCAATAACGCAATGCCTGCCTTGTGGGGTCCTGAGACGTTTATCTCAGTTTCTTGGGCAAACGGCTGCAAATATCGGTATCAGTTGATATCGGAATCGGAAATTAAGTGTTTGGACGATGTCGGCGTATCGGATATCGGCAAAAATTTAAGATCTGACATCCCAACTTAACACAATGTTTAATGTTTATGTTTTTGTTTGACTACAACTGCCTGGCGACAGATTAACAGCACAGGTTTTTCTCGTCCGAAGTTTTGTTTGCAACACAACGTTTCCCGTCTACTGAAATGAAAACACGCGCAGCTTTTAAATCTTAATCTTCTACATTACACTGTTTGTACACATTTCAGCCGCTTGTTTAAAATTGAGTTTGACAGAAACATCAAGAGAGGTTGAGTGAAATTGTTTTTTTTCCTCTACGTGACCTTTCCTTCTCAGTTCCTCCGGTCGTTCACCAACTAAACTGTGCACGCTTCCTCCGTGCAGAAATATTCTCCTCCTCCCCTGTTTCTTGTTGGAGGTGATTACTCTCAGCTCTGAACCCACGAATGTACTTTTGTGATACCGAGGCCATAACTTTGAGAGGGAAGAAATAGCTGCTCTCCCTCTGCATCCCATTTATACTCCATATCTGCTTGCCGTGGAGGAACTTCCATTACTCTCTAGCTGCGAGGCAGAGGGGAGGCAGGAGCAGGGAGGAAGAGGTTGAGATGAGAAGAAGCGATAAGGATGGCTACAGGAACTTTGCTCTCCGACGTTAGGGGGGGGGGGATAACAACATGTGAGCAGGGCTCTGATCTCTAATCAGACTTAAATCCAAAAAACATTTTAGCGCACATTTACTTAAAGACAACTGATCTGCTAAGCACGGCGGTGTTATCTTTAGAGACTGCTCATAAAGAATTGAAAAGACGAAAAAATATAGATTCCTGTAGAAAAAGCCAAAAGCAAATAAACCCAAGCTGTTTCGAAAGAGTCTGATAGAAGTATAAAAGCAAATAAACCCAAGCTGTTTCGAAACAAATAGAGTCTGATAGAAGTATTCAAATGATCAAAAAACATCAGCAATTAAATCGCTGAAAAAAAAATGTTAGAAGTCAGTGGTAACTGTAATTTCGAACTCAAAAGTTAGATGAACCTATTTTAAAGTTCGATCGGACGGCAAAAGTAATAACGTGTCGGTGTGCTAATCAGCGTGGTTAAATGGAGCACCGCGGAATGAATCCTGTACAAATCATCCATCCATCTATCCATCCATCCACCCATCCATCCATTATCTTTACTGCCTATCCTTTCAGGGTCACACAGGAGCAGGGGAGGGTAGAGTGGGTGTTGGGTGGGTGGATGTTTGAGGATTGGAGTCGGTCCTAGAAAAACGATCATAAAGATAAATCAAGGCTGCCATAAAACTACTCCAGTAAAAGTGAAGACTATGGCATCGGTGAGGAGGTGGCCTGAATAATGTATGACACTGCATTCGTTTACCTACGTGTTACGGATAAAGTGAACCCTGGTCGGGGCTTGGTAAACTAAACTGACTTTCTGTGACTTACTCCTGCTTGTTAAACTTTATATCATTTTTTTTTATTATTGGGGGTTTCCAAGGTGGGGGTTGCTAGATGGACCTCAGAAAATTGGAGGAAAAATAATACAAAAAAAAAAAATCTTTTTTAATGTTTCGCCTTAAAAACTGCAGCCATCATCGGATTCTCATCTTTCCCACGGTACCTGAACACACCTTGTGATACAGCTACGTCTTCGCCATGACGATGTCATAGTCGTGCAGACCCGGTGGTTTGTTCCTGTTATCGAGCTGCTCTACTCCAGCTAGCGTGAAGCTAGCTAGTGCTAACTTGACCAGGTTTTTGATATGCAGTGGCGATAATGTGTTCCTTAATTTTCTAATGCTGTGATTATTATTGAATAGAGAATATAAGTAAAAAGAACTACATGCTAAAGGTTGATGTTTCTTTACCTATTTTGTAGTATTGCCTATTTGTTTACAGCCAGATGCTAATGCTGTTTGGAGAGCTCGGCACTGAAAGGTTTGCAAATCTCTGTATTAGGTGATTTTAGCTTTTAGCATAAAACTAATGTAATTCTTTAGGGGGCTATTTCTGCTATAATTTTCAACTTTTTTTCAGTGCTGTCTTTGAGTGAGCCGCTAATTGCTATTTCTTCGAACTTGCGGTTGGTCTAAGCGGGACAAAATGTGTCTCTGCCTTCTCGCTTCTCTGACTTTAATTTCATATAATAATCTGCAAACCTAATGTGTAAGCAACAGATTTTCAGAACCATATATCATGCGTTGTATACAGCAAAGACATTTTTTTGTGCCACCTCCACTGCAAATCTAAATGTCAGTACGGCAAACACAGCAATTCTTTGCCATATCTGATAGAAAGTCAAAACTCATAACGTCGTTTAGCGCTTTATACTTGATATTTCTTCCTTCGGGTCAATTCGGCGCACGGACTGTTAGCAGTGA
The DNA here is from genome assembly GCF_000523025.1 of Cynoglossus semilaevis. Lineage (NCBI taxonomy): Eukaryota > Metazoa > Chordata > Actinopteri > Pleuronectiformes > Cynoglossidae > Cynoglossus > Cynoglossus semilaevis. The sequence goes on from NC_024321.1 coordinate 557,591, forward strand.
CATCATCATACACAGTGTGGTTTGAGATTTGGGTCTTGACCAGCAGCCCAGGACTGTGACCACAGGCCATGCAGGAGCCGTGGGGAGCACAGATGGGTCCTGTTTCGCAAAACCTGGGCTTCAGGGACTGGAGCCAGGAGACAGAGTGTCATCCATCAGGCCAACACTCTTTGCTGCCTGCAGGGGGGGCCTCACTGATCCTACAAGACTTATCGGGCCTCGACAGGGGGTCGGACCCCATGACTGTACGGACATCAGTGTCTGGCTCGCTCCACTGAGG
>NC_024321.1:558999-570979 GCF_000523025.1 Cynoglossus semilaevis
GTTAAAACACTGTTTATGTTCTGTTGTGTTCGGTGTGGCTGATAATAAAGACCCCAACTTCCCTGTTTCTGTTTACCTCTGCTGTGGACAAGCACAAACTGAAGGGAGTTAGCCTTGGAGCTAATGTTAGCTTAAGCCCTGGAGCTAATGTTAGCATCGGTCCTGGAGCAGAAAGTCTCACCTGTGCATTCCTACTACGGACGGGGCGCCGAAGCAGGAAAGAGCTAACGTGTGACCAACCGTGTTACAGGCACTTTTTGAAAAAATAGCATTTATTTAATTAGAAGTTTTTTTTATTTAGTGGGCGCGGCTTATATTCAGGTGCGCTCAATTTTTTTCACCCAGTCTCTCCCTGGCTCTACTTCTCAGTCCAGGTCATTTTTAGAAAACCAAACAATAGTTTTATTTGATACAACACTGATTATTTTATTTCATTTTTTTTTGGCAATTTTTTTCGATACCAATATTGATACTTAATACTGATTTTTTTTGGGGGGGTGGGCAACTTCAAATGGAATATGGCCCATGTACCACTGCTGTAATGCTTAAATGATAACAAGCCTCCAGTCACTAGGAGGCAGCAACTCATACAGTGGTTTGTACAGATAAAAAATATACATGCTATTAGGTTCTTAATAGTATTTCAATTTGCGGCATTGTGGGTCAGAAGGTTACCGGGGGTGTGTGAAAACATTTCTGTCCCCAAGGAGGGGCATGACAGAAAATAATTAAGTACCACCACCCTGAAAGATGTGGAAGTGACATGTGTGCTTTGTTCCATTTATTAATTAGCATTGATACTTTATGAGAGTAATTGACACTAAATCAATACTTGTGTGAGTATCGATGTATCAATACTACAGAATTAACACTTCCTGGTCAATAATAGTTAGTTAAAGGTTAGAAACAACGGTAGGTTCCCTCCTACCTTCATCGTGTGAACCGACAAACTTTCAGCGCGAGAGGACTACCTGCACATAGCAGAACCGTATTATGGGCGTTTCGCAACTTAGCAACGACCTGAGAAGAGGAAAATTCCCAATCTGAAAACCTTTCTAAAATAGCTAGAATAACCCAATTGCAGCTAAAACATAGGAAAAAGATCTACCATGAAAATAGCAGTCAGTTCATGAGGTATCACATGCTAGCTAAACAATTGCCAGATCAGCACTAGCATGAGTCAAAGTCAGCAAAACCACTTACATTAGGTTTACTATAACTTTACAGAATGAGGGATAATTTGATGAAATCTTTTTTTAGTTAACAGAGGAACAACAATTGCTCGCAACCACAGCTTCCATCATTTGTGTATCTTTTTTTTAAATTTTTGCTGAATCTGAGAAGATCCCACTACAAATCGGAGACATCCAGACCCTCGGTGCTTCACGTTCACTCTTTGTAAAGTCAAATCCAGTGTATTTTAGGGAAACTCGTTCCCGCACGTATATGGAATGATGACACGGCTGTCACTCCGGCTCAGATCGAGCGCAGCCATAGATTGAGCTGTGCCACTATCTTGGCCCATCAGTCTCAGTCACACCTGGTCACGTCAGAAACACATCACGCCTCCATCAAATCTCCAGTTTACCAGGCAAATAGAATAAAAGAGTCTTATCGATCTCACTCCACCTCCCGGTGTATCAACACAATCCATCTGTGTTTATCTGCTCTTCTATCTGCTGTCGACTGCAGCCGAGCATCATCATCCTCCTCCTCCTCCTCACTCTCCTCCTCCTCCTCCTCCTCCTCCTTCCACGTTTGTTTGGGTGATCCATCAGCCTATTTACCTTATCATGCTGCCAAACCATCCATTTCTGCCTCCATCTGTCTGTCAATCTATATCTTAGCTTCCATTTGTCTAACTATCTCCTCGTCCGTTTCTTCACATGTCAATCACGCGGCTGGCTGCGGTTTCCTGCCGCCGTGGAACCGATGCTGCGTCTGGAGACTCAGAAAAGCTCATAAAAGACAGCGCTAGACAAAGTCATTAGACTCGCAGCACTTCATCTACGCAGATATGATCACATTCCGCTGCGGTTTTACCGGTGGACATCTTGAGCAGTGTTGAATACAGTTATTAGGAGGCGGGGTCAGAGGTGTCCAATTGAGACACCCAGTAAACTGTGATACTTCAGGTCAACTTCAGTTCCTTCCCGCCAACTTTGGTTATGTTTGGAATACAAATGTTTTTTTTTTTTTTTTTTTAATTAAATTGATATTACTATACACTTTACGGAGGTTTTAATTGTCGCAAAGATATGACATATTTATGTTAAACCCAAATATGATGTAGGGATGTCTCCCTACATCATATTTGATGATTAAATACCTCACATTTTTTTTTGAAAAAAATACAACTATTAAAAAAATGAGTAATGGTATACAAAAATGTATCATATTTATATATCATATATACTATGACTACTGATATCAGGGATGTGAAGAGGAGTGTTTCAATTTACTTGTTTTTTTTCTTTTCTCCTCTATATTCCAATTTAATCAAGAATTAACTGTACTTTTAGAATGCTGCACAAACTGCTGTTTTTCCTGGATACATTTTTTAGCATTACTTGTTTCTACAGATCTTATTAGTCCCAGTGCAATGCAGAGATTCTACACGTGTGCTGCCAGGTTTATTTGTGTTTCAGAGCATTATGCACCCTTCCCTGAGTGTGTGTGTGTGTGTGAAGGTGTCATTGAGCAGCCTGGGCTCCTGTTAGCTGTCAGACAGTGAGAGATGCTGCACCTCCAAAGGCCATGCTTCCTGGCTCTCTGCTGTCTATTATAAGGCCCCTAACACTCATCAAGGCTGCCGCAGTTTCCACCTCCGTGTCCCTCAAGCAGCCGTCGACTGAAGCCACCTTTCTAACTAGGGGAGCCTCTGCCTCTAAACTTCACGTCCCCTTGTCTCCCATTTCTGACATGATAAATGCAGGCGGCAGTAATGAGGCATCGCCTTGTCACTGCATCCATTTTGTTTTGGCTCAAATCTGTGTGAAGAACAGCAGAGGATCCTAAAGAACCCGTAGTCCCTTCGAGCTTTACTCACTAAACTGTTCCCGGGGGGTTAAAGCCGCACTGTTCGATTTGGTTTGTTATTCATAATAATTGTTGTTTGAGTCGGTAGGTAGGTGCTCTAAGGACGTAAAAGCTCACACAAAAGGTCAAAAATAACTGGTGATCGAAGAATATCTCAGAAATGACAGGGGCTTTCCCTGCTCCCAGTGTGTGTGGCTACGTGGGTCATTTTTAAATGTTTACCAAGGCAGACATGTTTCTTTCACAAGTCAGACATTCTGACGTGAAGTTAGACGGGTTAAAGTCTATATATATATAAGCGAAACGAACACTTACGCAAATATATTTGAGTACTGGCGAGAAAACAACTAAATGTAAACCAGTAAAGCTAACAGCTAACATGTTAGCTAACGTGAAAGTTTGGAAAACGTTAGCATATCTGAACAATGGCCACCAAACAGAATTGTCATCTGTTCAAAATTATTTTATAATTATAAAATATGTCAAAAAAAAATTAGTGAGACTTCTGTGACTTCATTTTCAAATATTTTCCACCTTCTACGTTTCTTTTAGTTTCCCTAAAATCTGAAGCTGGTGTCCAGTGTTAGCTTGCTGTGCTACGGTCTCAGCACTGAGGCTTCACCTGAGTGAATAAAACATGCTGTTGTGTTGTTACTTATTTATTAATCCATATTTCTGATGCACCCGTAGCATACAGTCAGAGAGGCAGAGGAGGAAGATGACGGGAGGAGAAACCTTCACAACATCAGCATTAAAGCCACTGGGCCATGAGAAGATGCCGCTGAAAGACTTTTTCACTTTTCTCCTTTTCATATCAATCATTGATAGTGAGAGACGCTCCCTTGTGTACACAAAAAACAGCCGAGGCCTGAAGTGACGGCCTTCACTTTACTGCCTTCATCTTCTCAGACTTGAGGGGGAGAGTTGGCGTGGATAGACGTTAATAGACTTTATACACACGGGTGGTGGACAGAGGGGACTCGCGCAAAATGATAAAAAAAAAAAAAAAAAACAGAACTTTTTGAAGACTTCAGTCAAATATCCTTTAAGTCCTCTGAACCTTTTCTCTCAGTTCTGTACTGCATGGAGTTTTACCCGACTCTGGGTCGTACTTTGAGCATAATTTAATATCAGGAGAACAAAAGAGAGTGGTAAGAATTAAATCGAATAAAAAAAAAAAAAAAACAGAAATTAGGGTTAAATGACATTTGGGCTAGCTTCTTGACATTCTTAAGTTTTTTTTTTGTTTTTTTTGAGTAACATTTTTTATTTTGCTTTTTTTTGAGCTAACTCTTGACTAACCCTCACTATATCCATATTGGATGGATGCGTTGCGGCTTTGTTGTGGCTACATTGCCGTTACCGCTCCATTTAGCTGCCGTGCTAATCAATGGGAGTACGAGTAGTAGTTCCGGACATGTAGCAAGTCTATTTTTGATGAATGACGCATCAATCAAATCCTAAATTAGACACGGTATCAGCGCGCAACTCATGCCGAGTGTCAGAAATCACAAAGCTAGTTCAAGGACATCAGTTCTGGGACATACAAAAGTAGACACTCTTCTTACCATCGTCATTGCACCCATTTGATTATCATTACAAGTTTCACGATTCAAAAAGCACAAACAGATGTTTGACCCGCTTCTTGACTAGTTTTAGTTTTAGGACATACCCCGCGGGCACCATAGGTAGTCCATGGGGGCTGTCACGTCGGTGACCCTTGCTCTACGGGGCACCATAGGTAGTCCATGGGGGCTATCACGTCGGTGACCCTTGCTCTACATCAGTTGTGGAGACAGAGAGTCGCATAGTTGATTTTCACCTTTGACGAGAAAAAAACTAATTCTTAAAGTGGAAAAACCGCAGAGGCACAGTGAGCTATTGTTGTTGTTTCCTTCGTACAGTCTGTTTATCGCGTGCTTTTGGAAATATTGCGAAAATCTGGTCATAGAGTGCTGCTTCCCAGAAACGAGTTGGGGAGTTGAGATGGGTTAAAAGTAAAGGAAAAAAAAAAGATTGTATGTGTATACGTGTATAAAATGAGAATTAATTAGATTTTACTTCACATATTATGAGCGCATCATAGCTAAACATAGCTGTTACAGTTTAGCTAAATTGTATATTTTTGAACAAAATCGTTACTGTAGTGTCTGTTAATTGAGCATTATGTCCCAGTTTTGGCTTTTTTTTTTGCATCAATATCCTAACATCTAACCTAAAAAAAACACTTATACCAACTTTTAATTATTTTTCTGTTTAAATGTAAGAAATGTTTACATGTTTATGTTTATGTTTACTTTCAATCTTCTACTACAGCGACAGCCTGTTGTGGCACTGATGAAGTAGAAAGAAAGATTCCTGTGTGCTCTTCTTAACCTACATCTGGCCCTAAGACTTGACGTTCTCCTCTTTACGTGCCTGCTAATACGTGTTTTTATTTACAGAACCTAACAGAGTTTTATTTATTTTTAAATACAGCCTGAGGCCTGGCACCACACACCCTCACACACACACACACACAGACACACACGCTCTCTCCTGGCCCTGAGGAGCAGACATCTCGACAGGGACAATGGATTCTCCAGGAATGAAATATTCATCTGTCCCCTTCACTTATTCATCAGGAGGACAGATTTTCCTGCAGGAACGCACTCTAGAGGCGCAGCGCTCACATGCCACGAGCGCTGCACCGTCACTTTTTATCCACTAGCTTTTTAATAAAACAAGCAAACAACACAATTCCAGCAGCCATAAATAAGTGATCCTTCCTCTTCTAAAGTGCTGTACACAGAGCTGAGCCGTGAGGCCGGGCAGCACACTCTGGTCGCCCACTGTCATGGACTAAATTAGAATTTTTTTGTTGGTTTGTTTTGGTCCCTTTTTCTTGCCATTGTGAAATATACAGAAAATAGCTACATAAGCAAAGCTAAGAAGGCTAAAAAGCTAAGAGTGGCTAAATTTAAATAGCATATACTCAGAGTTTAGCTATATTTTGATTAATTTTTGACCGCCTGATACTCAACAGGAAAGCTATAATTTACATTAGGTCTTATTGTTATTATTTAAGCTATTTTTGCTATGGTCTTTTTGTTTGTTTGTTTGTTTTGGTCCTTTTTTTGCCATTGTGAAATATACAGAAAATAGCTACATAAGCTAAGCTAAGAAGGCTAAACAGCGTAGTGGCTAAATTTAAGTAGCACATACACAGATTTTAGCTATATTTTGATTAATTTTTGACCGTCTGATACTCAACAGGAAAGCCATAATTTACATTAGGTCTTATTATTTTTTAAGCTATTTTGGCTTTGGTCTGTTTTTTTTGTTTTTTTTTTTGTTTGTTTTGGTCATTTTTTGCCATTGTGAAACATACAGAAAATAGCTACATAGCGTAGTGGCTAAATTTAAGTAGCACATACTTAGATTTTAGCTATACTTTTATTAACTTTTGACTGTCTGATATGCAACTGGAGGGCTAGGATTTACATTAGGGCTTATTGTTATTATTTAAGCTATTTTTGCTATGGTCTTTTTGTTTGTTTGTTTGTTTTGGTCCTTTTTTCCATTGTGAAATATACAGAAAATAGCTACATAAGCTAAGCTAAGAAGGCTAAACAGCGTAGTGGCTAAATTTAAATAGCATATACTCAGAGTTTAGCTATATTTTGATTATTTTTTTGTTTTGGTCTTTTTTTGCCATTGTGAAATATACAGAAAATAGCTACATAGCGTAGTGGCTAAATTTAAGTAGCACACACTAAATTTAGCTGTAATTGTTTATCTTACAAACTGTTTTTTTTTTAAGTGAACGTATCTGAAATTTTACATCTAAGCTAGGATGTGAATCCAGGGTTGGTGTTTGGGTTTGTAGTCAAGCTGGTGTGTTTCATGTGTTTTTTTAATCTGAATGTGAGAAGAAAAAAACAAAAAAAAAAGGTCCTGCTGCCAAACACAGGTGTGTGTGGATTAGCTGTGAGCCCGTCTCATATTCTCAGTAGAATTGTTTTATTTGAAGGCTTTTCTGGCATGTAAATCTCATCAAAAACTAGCTAACAATAGCAGCGCACTGACAGACGCCCAAGCATCTGGTGAGCCGTCGACTGAATGTTCAGACTGCTGTGAACAACAAACCGTCTGCGGGAGGAAGAGGAGAGGGGATGGTACGGCGGAGTGTGTGCTTTACCATGCGTGTGTTTGAAAGTGATGAGAGAGACAAAAAGTCTTAGAAGAATCGAGGACGACGGTAAATGACGATCATCTCGTAAGTCACACGCAGTGCCGAGCTGCATCCGTGGCATCCATGTCTGAGGACTGAGGTCTCTGCTGTGTTTTCCTTCCACACACTTCACACTCACTCAGGCCTTTTTGAAAATACACTGGGGCCCCTAGATACGATCTCTCCCGAAATACGAGTTTTTCACAAGCCATTTAATTGGACTACTACCTCCTCCTCTTTCTGCCTCCTCCTCTTCCTGCCTTTTTCTTTTATTCACGATTGTGAGTCAAAGCCAAAGTCAGGTTACTGTTATATAGAAAAATACAGTGTGGGTTCAAGACCTGAGCTACCCGAAAAAAAAAACAAGAGTTCTCCAAAATACAAGTGAGCACCTTTTGCAAGATTTACCTCAAGTTACTCTCTCTCTCTCTCGGAACGAATTAAACTTGCATCTAGGGGCCTCGCTGTACATTCATTTCAACTTAATATACTTAACTCACTATAGCACACGTGTCAAACTCAGGTCCGGGGACCAAATCTGGCCCACAATGTAATTATATTTGGTCCGCGAGATCATATCAACCGTGGACTAGAGCTGGCCCGCCAGTATACAGCACCTATACTGGCAGGATTTGTAGAAGTAGTGGTGCATACACTATGTTAGCACATACTTTTTTTGTTGTTGTTGTTGTAAAAAAAAAATTTACATTAAAAAGGAACTCAAATGGCTTATTTCAAATTATTTCTCATGTGTTCATAATATTAAGCTTTGGTTGTTCCAGATTCAGTGTTTAGGCAAAACTAAAGGTTGTTTCCATATGAAAAAAAAAAAAGAATCCACATTACAGATCTTTGAAACAGGCACATGTCATTGCATATCTCACTACTACATATCTGTAGTTTGGCCCATGTCTTCATCCCAGTTTTGGCCCAGTGTGAATTTAAGTTTGACACCTCTACACTATAGCATGCAAATAAAGGCCTGAAGATACTTTAGCTAACAATTAGCCTGGATGTGAAACACTGTGCTCACACAAACAAACAGCACAAAGGAGTAGCAGCAGTAGCAGCAGCAGCAGTAGCAGCAGCAACAGCAGTGAGGTTTGATGCTAATTGATCCCAGTGAAGGTGTGGGTGTGTGGACACAGGTGTGAAGCCTTAGGCCTGGACTCTATCACGGACGTCCAGGGATTCTGTCTGACCCACAGGCTGTACTGGACCACTGCACACATAGCTGCCGGCCAGCACACAAGTGACCCACTTCTGCTGGAACAAGAGCACCAGCCCATTTGGAGCGATGGTGTGAGAGAGTGAGAGAGATCACTGATGTCACACACACACAGAGGAAAAGTCGCCGAAAAGAGTGCAGAGGTTTTAAATTACCCACAAATTACAGACAAAAAACATGTTGTTTTAAAAAGGGTTAATCGTCCATCCATCGTCTAGGCTATGTCCGCAGTTATTTTTGTCCGTTGCTATCATCATTTTTATATGAAAACTACGGAGGTTTTTATTCAACTTTGAATTTTTTTTTTTTTTTTTTTTACGACAAATCAGTTAAATGTGCCATTGGAAAACTTAAGTTGTTTTCATAAAATTTCATTCACTATTTCTGTTACCTGTATTTTTGGATTTCGGTATTTTGGATTTCCTGTAGTTTTTGGACTAAATTTAAGCCAAAAAACCAAAAAAAAAAAATTTTTTTTAAATCCTGCTAACTTGTTCAACATTTGCTAGCTGTTGATTTTCTTCAGCTACATCCTGGACTAACCTTTTTTTTTAGCTAATTCTAGTGCTCTTAAGCAATTTGTAAAGCTTTCTGATTATATTTTTTATTCTCCTGGTGATTTATTTATTTTTTTTACCTACGTGGCTAAGGTATGTTTTGGACTAAATTTAAGCCAAAAAACAACAACAACAACAAAAACCTTGCTAACTTGTTCAACATTAGCTAGCTGTTGATTTTCTTCAGCTACATCCTGGACTAACATTTTTTTAGCTAATTTTAGTGCTCTTAAGCAATTTGTAAAGCTTTCTTATTATATTTTTTATTCTCCTGGTGATTTTTTTTTTAATACGTGGCTAAGGTATGTTTTGGACAAGATTTAAGCCAAACAACAACAACAACAACAAAAATCTTGCTAACTTGTTCAACATTAGCTAGATGTTGATTTTCTTCAGCTATGTCCTGGACTAACTTTTTTTTAGCTAATTCTAGTGCTCTTAAGCAATTTGTAAAGCTTTCTGATTATATTTTTTATTCTCCTGGTGATTTATTTATTTTTTTTACCTACGTGGCTAAGGTATGTTTTGGACTAAATTTAAGCCAAAAAACAACAACAACAACAAAAACCTTGCTAACTTGTTCAACATTAGCTAGATGTTGATTTTCTTCAGCTACATCCTGGACTAACTTTTTTTTAGCTAATTCCAGTGCTCTTAAGCAATTTGTAAAGCTTTCTGATTATATTTTTTATTCTCCTGGTGATTTATTTATTTTTTTTACCTACGTGGCTAAGGTATGTTTTGGACTAAATTTAAGCCAAAAAACAACAACAACAACAAAAACTTGCTAACTTGTTCAACATTAGCTAGATGTTGATTTTCTTCAGCTATGTCCTGGACTAACTTTTTTTTTTTTGCTAATTCTAATGCTCTTAAGCAATTTGTAAAGCTTTCTGATTATATTTTTTATTCTCCTGGTGATTTTTTTTTTAATACGTGGCTAAGGTATGTTTTGGACAAGATTTAAGCCAAACAACAACAACAACAACAAAAATCTTGCTAACTTGTTCAACATTAGCTAGCTGTTGATTTTCTTCAGCTACATCCTGGACTAACCTTTTTTTTTAGCTAATTCTAGTGCTCTTAAGCAATTTGTAAAGCTTTCTGATTATATTTTTTATTCTCCTGGTGATTTTTTTTTTAATACGTGGGTGTGTGTGTGTGTGTGTGTGTTTGTCACATTGAGGAGGAGGAGGAGAGCTGTACCTGTGCTGTCTTCTGACAGTGGCCTTCACATCACAGCCAGAGCCTGAACATCTGATCTGACAAAAGTGACCTTGCTGCCACTTCAACAAGCTCAAAACAACAATAACAACAATAACATACACACACACCAGACACACACATACATAGCAAAAGAACAAATTAGCTTCAACTAGCAAAACACAACTGTCTTTTATTGCTAGGGTATTGCAGATACAGAAACTAAAGCTCGCCCCCTTCAAACGGAAATAATAGAACCAGATAATATGTATTTTTCGTATCTGTACAAACCACCGTATGGGTTGCTGCCACCTAGTGATGGAGGCTTGTTAACTGTTCAGGCATTACAGCAGCGTTGCACTTCTGTTTCATTGGAGGTCCCCTACCTACTTTGAAAAAACATAATATATATATATATATTTTTTAACTCATAACAACTGAACATACTGCATATATATATATATATGCACATAATATGTTTGGCTGATTAATGCACATAGCTCCATGGCGCAATATGATTCAATTCTTACAATATACGGTTCAGTGACCACTACAAAGTTGTAGTCATATGAATTATTTATATTTTTTTTATTTGAATTGCTCATCATCCACCAGCACTCCCCGTTGTGATGAACTGGTAGATCCGGATCAACTTATTGCACGTTCTGATGGTACTAATAATCAGAGGTGTGTACTCGAGTCGCATGACTTGGACTCGAGTCAGACTCGAGTCATCAATTTGATGACTTTAGACTCGACTTGACAAAATGTAATGAGACTTGGAACTCGACTTGGACATTAACATCAATGACTCGTGACTTCACTTGGACTTGAGCCCTTTGACTCGACAAGACTCGATACTTTCTCCACACTCCAAAAGTGATCTGTGTAAATATATTATTATTTTGTTTAAAAGGACTAGAAAGGACTCGAAACAGAAATGGCAGGACTTGATGGACTTGATTTGACACTTTTCAGTCTTGACTTGGACTCGACTCGGACTTGGCCCGTCTTGACTTGAGACTCGAATCGGACTTGAGTGCAAAGACTTGAGACTTACTTGTGACTTGCAAAGCAATGACTTGGTCCCACCTCTGCTAATAATAGTAGTAAATAGGGATCGGCCACGTACTGCAAAGATGTCCCTTATTAAGTGTCATTATGGATGTTTCACTCCGGCGTCAACCGAGTTTGATGTAAAAGTGTGAAACACACTTTTAGAACTCCGTGTTTTCCTCCCTCGACTTCCTCCTGACAGACAGCTATCAATAAAGACTCCTGCAGAGCAGCTGCCGAAAGAACCGTTGGAAGAGGGAGTCGAGAGAAGAAAGCAGGGAGAAAAAGAACTTTACGACTGCCTCGTGCGGCGTTTTTATGACAGATTCGCGATTGTTATATAGACAGAGAGATGAGCGATGATTGCGATGGTAAACAGCATGTCACCGCTGCCATGAATGATGTCGGACAGTTAGAGCCTAGAGTATCTCCGCGATAACTGTTGAGTATCAAAGAGTGAAACGAAATGAGATTCACTGGAGGTTATTCAAGAACTGCTTATTGTTGTGATCATTTTTAGCTCTTCAGGCAAAAACTGGTGTTTCGGCGTTTTAAGCTTAAACTGCTGCTGCACATTTGGATGATCTAATAATAATAATAATAATAATAATAATAATAATAATAATAATAATAATAATAATAATAATAATAATAATAATAATAATAATAATAATAATAATAATA
>NC_024321.1:571282-574574 GCF_000523025.1 Cynoglossus semilaevis
AGCCATCTATTGGGGAAACGTGGGTATTGCAGGGAAAGGGCAGAAGTATAATGATAATATAGATGAATTATATAATTTGGAAAAGTTTGGTGGGCCGGATTAAAAAGCTAAACTGGCCGCATCCGACCCGCAGGCCTTAGTTTGCCCATGCCTTTTTGGCAATTTCACAATATCCATTGTAAACACAACTTCATCTTGGCATTGGCTACCAAATAAAGAAATAAAATGCGGTTACCGGCTGCCAAAACACTACTACCTACAAGATGTTTTTCACTCACTGACTGATTCGATCTCCTTCAAAACATCACGTATGCTGTTCCTTTTCCCACTCTTTTCGTTTTTCCTGGCATGAAAAAATATTTTTTTTATTTCAGAAGGTTATACCTCAAATGGAGACATTTCAAAAAAAATATCTGAACATTGAAAGGGCATTTGTTCAGACATGAGACTGATAACTGTCAATACCGTTTTAAAAAACCCTGCAGTTAAAAAAAACAAACAAACTGTATAATCAATGTCGAACCAGTTCCTTACTCGATCCCAACAACTGACTACCTTCATCTTATTTGACACGTACCAGTGAATCCATTCCCTCCGCAGTGACAGATTTACCTGACCTCCCTGAGGCCTAATAGAAATGAAGTGAGGTGACCTTTGGGGCCCCCTGAGGCCCCTCTGCTTATTCTACCAGTCCCTGACTCTAATTCATTTGCTGAAACCTCATAAATCAAGGAGTTGAATTGGGTCAGAATGATGGTCTCGACCTTTACCCTGACATTTTCACAGCCGCATTCTCTACCTGGAATCCTGATAACGGAAGTGCAAAAAACGCAGCCAGCCGTGGTACGGTCCTGGTTCAGTTTGCGGTCCACTGCACTCTTAAAGACCCATAGTCCACGTACTGGGACTATGGTACCTTTTTAGCCCCATAATAGTACCGCAGCATAGGAAATTCAATTAACTTTCACCACAGATAGTGACACCGGGTGACAGTAAACAACAACCTCTAAGTTTCCTGGGAATAGGTGCCATAACTTGAAAGTTCACGGTACTGCGTGAGTGTTAATGAAAGCAGGTGTTTCAATGAGTCCAGGTGTGTGACTCATTTTAGTTTCGGTGAAGGGCAGCAGCGGCGGCAGCACGATGATGTATCGACGCAGATTTACAGTGACAACGAGAGGAAGTGAGTTTTTGTTTTGAGTGTGTGTCTGCGTGTGTGTGTGTGTGTATGTGTGTGTACTGCAGGTAGAGAGTTCTAAAGGTCCATGTGTGACAGTCCCAGAGGGAGCAGGAACATCTGGTGGAGCGGCTGTTCCTCTGGTTAACATGCTCCTCCTCTGTGGCCTCAAAAACCGCACACGCACAAAGGTACCAAAACATGCAGACGCACGCGCAAACCCACACACACACACACACACACACACACTGACTCTCCTCTGCTGTCCGTACTTGTCATAAACAAAGTGTCCTGCAGGTGGTAGTTCACTTTTTTGGGCAGCATTTGAATCATTTTCAGGTCTAACTTATACGATCACAAAACTAAACAAATAAATAATAAATAATAAATAATAAATAATAAATAATAAATAATAAATAATAAATAATAAATAATAAATAATAAATAATAAATACAATTTTTTGGATTACCTTCAGCTATTGCGTATTTTGTTAATTTTTTCTCTTATTCTTGTATTTTATTTACATTTATATAAATATGGAAAATCTGTCCATCCATCTAACTATTCATCTATCCATCCATCCATCCATCCATCCATCCATCCATCCATCCATCTATCCATTCATCCATCCATCTATCTATCCATCCATCCATCCATCCATCCATCCATCCATCCATCCATCTATCCATTCATCCATCCATCTATCTATCCATCCATCCATCCATCCATCCATTTCTACAATATGATGTGCTACATTCTCTGCTATATTTTCTCTGTAATTAATGGCAGGTTTTTTAATGTTCATGTTCATCAACGAAAACAGGTCCATACAGAACACTCTGCTACTAATAACGGGGGAAAAGAGAAACATCTTCTTTCTTCTACAGCTCACACTTTTACCCCACACTTCTAATGTTTGACAGTTTCTTTCCCTCCTCCTCGTCTCTTCTTACCACAACCCTCCCCCGTTTCCTTTCTTTTATTTACTGTATGTTCCCTTTTTATTCAGCATTATGTTTCTGCAAAAAGAAAATCAATGAAGAACTTTTTTTTTCCCCCCTCTGCTGCGAGTCAGTAAACACTTATTATAAGTCCGGACTGCTAAGTTCTGTTTACTGCATTTTGTTTTTGTGTCTTTTTTTTTTACAAGAAAATCAGAGGGGTTTTTTTTGTATTTTATTTTTGTTCTAATGATGTCGCTCGGTGACAGAGCGGATCAGGGTGTTTGCGGCTGTTTGTGCTTATAATCAGCCACAGAAGTCGACTGCTGATGAGTCTAAATGACTCTTCTCTCAGTTACTGACTGATCTGATCATCATTAGTAAGACTGATGCAGAGTCTGGTGAAGGAAGCAAACTGAGGCTCTGCAGGACATGTGGAAATGAGCTGATACATAATATCCTCAAAAACAGTGAAGCAAAAATGTCCCAAATTATCATTATTTATATTTCCAAGAAAAGGCGACAGTGAATGTTGATGAAGCTCGTTGCTCGTGTTGGGTCGCCGTGTTTTTGCCAGTGGCTTATTTGGAGTCAACGAGGTTCTTCATTGTCTTGTTTTTTAAATTTTCTTTATTGTTTATTGATAATGCTATTCATCTCGAAACTTTTTTAGTTGTCGATATCTTTGCTCACACTTTTCAAATCTGTAAAACCTACACTTTAGAAATAGCACGTCCTTCATGGAAAAAAAAGACAAACAGACCTAGCGGGGTCCATTTTAGATATTTCAAGGTCACACTGCCACCAGCTTTTGCTGACTCCTGACCCTGCTGCAGACTTTGTCTGGTCTACGGAGGTGGGGAAAAAAAAGAAGTGAGAGAGAGAGAGAGAGAGAGAGAGAGAGACAGAGAGAGAGAGAGAGAATGACAAAGAACGTGAACATGTTGAAGAAGGAAGAGAGCCTTCAGCGTTGATGTTCATGAGAGGAGGTGACGGGGCGAGAGAGTTTAAAAGGCCCGGCGTCTGTCGGCTGGCAGGACAGAGAAGAGGGAGAGAGAGACACAGGGAGGGGGGGGGTTGGTGGGTAGTGATGGCAGCAGCAGCAGAGCGTGACGATTTCAGGCAGGGAGGGAAAAAAAAAAAAAAAAATTCCTTCATTCACCCCCCTCATCA
>NC_024321.1:575151-576213 GCF_000523025.1 Cynoglossus semilaevis
TATCATTTGTATCGTGCACATTGACAAGTACATTAACAAGTGTTTGGACAATATCGCCATATCGGATATCGCCAAAAAGTTAATACCGGACATCTCTAAAGGACCTAATGTCCTTTTACGAAGTGAATCTGAAACACCTGTGTAAAAATAGCTGTAAAGTCATTTTCTGAACATCTACACTGGTGCAGGGTTCTGTCTGGAGAAGTAGGACACAACAACACAAAGGGACAACGGCAGATGCAGTCCTTTGAAAGACGGAAGAAAAAAAAAAACACGTCTGTTTCGGAATTGTAAAATGTCTCACAGTATTTCAGGATTATTAAAACGCTTGCCATCCGGGAGTGAGATTCGTACTTCAGCGTCCCGGAGCCAATTGCGCACCTCCGCTCGTCTTTTTAGCCTCATAAACATATCAACACCAACTGAATAGTGGGTCAGAGCAGCGCGCACAAATGAATCAGTGAAGAAGTGAAGGAGTACAGTGGCTTCGCTCTTTTTAGGTCACTTCATTTGCATGGTCCTGGTGTTTTTGGAGGAGGTTAGAAGGCATTTCTTGATTCAGATGCAAATGGAATAGTTTTATCAGCAGCCGCGACCTGATGAATTATGGGTAGTACAAAAGGGGAAAAAAAAAACGCCGAAAAGAATGAAGGAAATGAAAGAGCGCCTCTTTTCCGCTCGGCTGATTTCATTATAGACACTATTGTTGGCTCAGAATGGCAGCCTTTATTATCTGCACTCGGAGCACGGACCTTTAAAAAAAAATGGCGCCATGATTATAATAATAATAATAATTATTATTTTCATTCATTATTTTTCAGGTTTACATTAGTGACACAGTCGGCCATTTACTGCTGTCAAATGTTTCTGCCCCAGATAAACAGGGCAGAAGTTTTAGCCTGAGGCTGTGGTCAGATTTAGAGATGGTGCAGAGCTAATGAGACTCAGTCAACCATTAAACTCTTGGTTTTTCTATTTAAAAAAAAACCAAAAACATACACCTGCAGTGGGAATGTATTCACTTAGACTAGCATTTCATTTTGCCGTCCCTCAGCAATGATC
>NC_024321.1:576425-586832 GCF_000523025.1 Cynoglossus semilaevis
TATATATATATATATATATAGCTGCACAATACTCAATGTAGTATGACAAAGTACTCGAATCCTTGCCAAAAGGTAATTTAGATTTGGCCTGAGCAGATGATGAGTTAACCTCAAAATCCACACCGTGGCGAACGCAAACACCACCAATGTGTACAGGCATTTTTCACATGTGACGGAGGACACGGGATCCTAAATGTCAGAGGTCAAGCTGAGGCCCTTTGTGTTCTCTCAGTTCTGGCCATTAAATAAGGTACAGCAGCTGCAGCGGAGGTGAGTCTCTTTGACAGTGATGAATGCGAACAAACACGGTCCAACCACTGCTGCGGAAAAGCTTTGCTCTGCGGGCAAACACACACATACATGTGTGTACGCACACACGGAAAATCCATGGAGTGTATGCTCCTGTGTTCCAGACAAATTTAATCTGTTCCAGGACCAGTGTAAGCTTATTAAATACTGAGCAGAGAAACATGTCTCATTCAGGGACCAGACTACGTACTGACACGCTCTCTGAACGGAAGGACAATCTACTGTCCACCCTACACTCTCTACTGTCCAGCCTACACTCTCTGCCAGAGGTGTGGCATCGAGTCACATGACTTGGACTCGATTCAGACTCGAGTCATCGATTTGATGACTTCAGACTCGACTTGACAAAATGTAAAGAGACTTGCAACTCAACTTGGACTTTAACATCAGTGACTCGTGACTTCACTTGGACTTGAGCCCTTTGACGTGACAAGACCTGATGCTTTTTCCAAATCCCAAAGTGATCTGTGTAAATATATTAGTATTTTGTTTAAAAGGACTCGAAACAGAAACGTAAGGACTTGGGACTTGACTTGACACTTTTTAGTCTTGACTTGGACTCAACTCATACTTTGCCTGTCTTGACTTGAGACTTGACTCGGACTTGAGTGCAAAGACTTGAGACTTACTTATGACTTGCAAAGCAAGGACTTGGTCCCACCTCTGCTCTCTACTGTCCATCCTACACTCTCTACTGTCCAGCCTACACTACTGTCTGCTTCAGTACCCATTTTTATGCCCCCCCTCTAATGTATGTAGTCCTTTCTCAACTCTACTATCTACTCCCATTCAGGTTGCTAGGTTGTCCACTACACCTCTACAGTCCACCCTAGACACACTTGTCTGCTCTCTTGTCTACGATACAGTACATTTCCAACTACAGTGGACACCCTAGATATGAGTCTAATCCGTTCCACAACAGCACTCAGTGTCTCCATCCACTCGTATCCAGATCGAATTTTTCCCATTAAAATGACTAAAAAAAAAAACAATTCATTCGTTCCAGACCCCCCCCAGAAATATACTATTAGCTTCCCCCCATCTAAACATCAAAATAAATAACTAAAAATAAATACATTAGTACTATATTGATCCCATATTTGGGGAATTCCTGTGCTAGCAGCAGATATGCTGTATTGATAACCATATAACCTGTAGAAACTGTTCATAGCCTGTACGTTCACAACATTATGGTCTGTATATGTTTATAGTTATAGCATATTCACGTTTACATCTCCCTAAAACAGTGTACATTTGCAGTATATTTTTGGTAAGCACTTCTGGATGGATGCAAACTGCATTTCGTTGCTCTGTACTTGTGACATGTGCAATGACCGTAAAGTTGGATTCTGTTCTATTCTATCCATCCATCCATTTTCATCCACTTATCCGTTACCGGGTCGCGGGGGCAGCAGTCGCCACCCAAACCACACCAATGACAGAGACATTGCCTCTGGGCCAAAGCGCCACCCTATTCTATTCGATATATACTTTATTTGATTTTATTAAACACTCTAAAAGTTCATGACGAGCGCCACAGCTTCTTTGGCTGAACGGATGCCACTCGTAACTAGATATTTCCTTGTATCATGAGGACAATTTCGCAATAGTTACAGACTCAAAACATGGAATACTCATATTCTGGGAAGCTTGTATATCTCGGTGGAGGTCAACTTTTTAACCTAAACTTAAACACACACTCTACTGTCCTGCCCAGTCTTTATATTCTAAACCTGCTGTATTCTAAACTGTTTAAATAAGGGATGACTCGATACGATACTTAGTATCGGTCTGATCTGAAATCGAAGCCCAAACGTTCAACTTAACTTCGCGTCGATACTTAGTATCGGTCTGATCTGAAACCTTAACTTCGCGCGACATGCGTAACAGGGACACCATTACCATATCACTGTCATGCTGGAGGAGAGAAGAAGGTATTGGTTTGATATGTGTGCTGTTGGCAGATACTACAAGTTGCGGTATCGCTATTGAACATCGGATGGTTAACTCTGCTGTCCGTTTTCCCTTCTTTTGTCTTGTACTTTCAAGTTTCCTCTCCCTAATCGTCACCATCTTGCATCCCCGACTTTGTCTCCTTCCTCATGTCACATTTGTTTCTCCGGCCCTTTCCCGTTGTCCTTTAAAAGACAAGACCATCATTCATATCTGTCATACGGCAGCATGTCACACTTTCTATTTATACTCACGGGACAAATGTATGTTTGAGGGGCCGTGTCCTATGGAAATGAATCAGAGCGAATTTGTCGAATGTAAAATGTGACTGTCTACATTTTGGCCGTTTTTAAAAAATCTCCAACATTAAACAAAAACAGTTCAAGTTCATACTGTCCCAAGCTGTATAAATAATTGTAATAATATTTGAATATAATATAATAATAGTAAATTATTTTATTATTTTTTTAGTATTATTGGCAGTATTTGGTAGTATATATTTGGTTGGTATATTAAACAGCAGATCTGTGTCCATCGTTATTTTCATGTACCGTAATTTCCGCAGTATTGAGCGCACCTGAATATAAGACGCAGCTACTAAATTTAAAAAGAAAAATATTAGACATATATAAGCCACACTTCTCTATAAGCCACAGGTGTCCACGTTGTAACATGGAATATTCACACTGATTTTTTTTTTTTTATTATAATTAAATAAATGTCTTTTTCCGAACAGGGATGTAGTTGATTTTTTTTCGTCACTCAATACTGAAATTGTGACCAATATCGGACTGATGCCGATTCTTAATTTCAACTAATTTAACCAGCTTCTACCGTGTTATGATCAGGTACATTTTTTTAGGACATTTGCTTAGCTCATGCTGATTTCTGACTCTGAAGAGTAAATTTTCGCCTGGCAACTAGGGGCGGTGGACTCGAAATAGACGCATCTAACAATGCCTATTTATACCCATTATTTATCGTCAGCAGTCGCCCATGTGCATTTGTACTTTTAATGAAGACTGCACCTGCAGCTGTGAAGAATTGTAATGGCCTGTCAACCCCAATGAAAAGCTGATCTCTTCTAAAAGGTTCGGTGGGACGGTAAGAAATGAGAGGATTATTCTCCATAGATGGGGGGGGGGGGGGGGGGGGGGGGTAGAACTAACACGGGGCGTGTCTGAGCCTGTGTGGGAAAAAAAAGAGACAATCCCAGGGAAGGAGAACGATGTTCCACAAACGAAGAGCGGCTGCCCACGGGGCTCAGGGTCCCCGGAGGTCACACACACTTTAGGGGGATTAATCAAACGGCTCCAGTGCCATTTGTGTCACCAGTCCGACATGACATCACAGTCATTACGACCCTCCGTGTGTGGTGTGTCGTCATAAGATGAAAATGTTAATTTTGCTGAGTCAAAGTCGTTTTTTTTTGGTATATTTTTGACCAGTGTTTATGTTGTTTTTTTTTTTTTTGGGAAACCCTTTTGAATTTATGTCCATGGTTAACCTATCTGCATATATATACATACATTTTTAGGTTAACTACTGTACTTTTTTTTTAGGTGTTTTACTGTTTGTGTCAAAAAGTAAAACTGTGTTTAAACTGGATAACAGTTTACATTTTATTAGGTCACTTTTAGATATATTTTGGTGAACCCTTTCTAGGGTACTGCCCTTAAGTCGGTTGATTTATTTTTTAGCCTTTCGTTGCTAGATTGATATATTTTGGTGAACCCTTTCTAGGGAAAAGCTCTTTCGTCGGTTGATTTATTTTTTAGTCTTTCGTTGCTAGATTTATTTACACCAGATTTTTTTTTTCCGTTTGATTTTACATATTCAGCTATGCTTGTTGGTCCATATATGGTGTTTATTGTGTTTTGCTAGTTTTTGTTAGATCATAATCTAACTTTCACACACTAAGAAAAGTTGAAGCATAAAAACCTATACGTGCAGATTCATATTCCAGAAAAAATTCTCTTTATACAAAATATTCCTGGTAAACACATAGCCTTCTTTGTGTTTATTTTTAGCCTCAAAATAAGACAAATGATGAGAATTAAAGAGAAAAAAAAAAAAAAAAAGTGATTGCGGCCACAGTAAGGCCCAGAGGGTTGTTCCTGCTGCCTGACGTCATCCTTTTTCCATCAGTTGTGGAACATCCACACTATTCTATTCACCCTGCTCCCACTCTTATATTCAAAGAGCCAAAGTTTTGTTCCTTCACAAAAGCCCAGAGCGAAGGTCCATCCATAGGCAGGAGAACCCGTTCAAAATCAGATTATTTCCACTGAGATCCTCCTTTCTCCACCTGCCACTTAACTGTGTCACTGCCATTGTGTTCTCCCTGAAGAAAACCATCCATTTTTGTAATAATGGAGCCTGGAGAAGGGTGTATTATTGCTTTTACTGCCATTTATTTTAGGTCCAAAAGAGACACGACGGCGCCCCCCTCCATCACTTCTTCACCACCCTATATATATATATATATTTTTTTTTTTATTCCTTTGAAGAAAAAAAAAACTGGGCCACACGCCCCAGAGGAACACAGAGTGCTTTAATTCATTCACACCTTTTTTTCTTTCTCCAAGGCCTCTCTTTATACCCACAAGTGATTTGTTCGGGCCGAGCCATCAAAGCAATTACTGTGGCGTCTCTCTCTCTGCTATTATGAGCCCAGATGAGTGACAACGGCAGTGCGACGAGTGAAAGGGGCCATTCAGATTCCATTTATCCGATCAGAAAACACGGTTTTAACATGTTCTTTTATTATTATTATTATTTTTCAATCACCTTTTCACTGGCTTGTGCTTCGATAACAAAACACAAACAAACTGGTCAAAACATGTTCACGACTGCTTTCTTTTTAAATGAAAACAACATATTGAAATCTACAGCAAAGGATCTGTTTTTTTTTTTCCAGGATTAGTTTTGATTTGAAAAATTACAAAATATAGTTCATACTGTATCTCCGTTTCATAAATTCTCACTAATAAAAACACACTAGTTCTTCAGTAGAAAATCTGTTTTCAACAATTTCAACTTGGATGAACAATTAGTGTCCAAAGATTCTGATTTGGGTCATAGCTCCAATCAGGCAAACCAAGCAACAATAAATCAGTAAGACATAATACAAATACAAATCAAACAGGTGACATTCATCCCTGTGACGAGGTCTTTGCTGAACCCGTGATTGACACATACAGGTACACATTCCGTCGTTAGCCCTGAGTTGAGTGAGCCTGCCCTACTTTCCTCGCAGCCGCTGGATACAAGTAAGATCACACAAGTATGTGTGCAGCCCTTGAAAAATCCCAACGCAGGATAAAGGGATTTTTGCGGAACAATCAAAAAATGTCCAAATGTCGTGTAGTTCTGCCCAACAGCGGGACACCTTGTCATGCTGCAAAAGACTCATTTGTAAAATATAGGAGAGGAGATAAGGTGAGACGGAGGCCGACGTTCCACTGCAACCCCTGAAGGGGGCAGCTGACAGAATGAGAAGAAAAAAATCTTTAGAGAAGCAGCAGATGCAATGTTATTTTTTTTAAGGAAAAAAAAAGAATGATAAAACCCTAGAATAATACAGTGGGACTTCAAGATACAAGCTAGCCAAAGTTGACCCGAGATTTCCAAGTTACGAGTATGCGACTTTTGCAACATTTTCCTCGTGATACGAGAAACTATCGAGTTACAAGTGCTCGACCGAGCTCAACGCTCACCGTCCCTTGCTCGCTCATTTTCTCTATCATCTAAATCGAGTCCTCACTCCCAGTCCTTCTCCTACCTTAGTGGCCCAACATTCTGTCACGCCGTCTCACTCGCCATCCCTGGGCAGTGTTGGCTTCATGTTTAAGGAAGTGGACTTGGGCCTGTTCACTTTGGTGATGGGTTAAAAGCAGAGGTTCAGTTTCGTTGTATCCCAGTGTTAGAGTGTAATTATTATTTTTTTTAATTACCCATCGCTTTATTTCTCTCTCTCTCTCTCTCTCGATCTCTATCATCTAAATCGTGTCCTCACTCCCAGTCCTTCTCTTTTACCTATTTTTATAAGAATAATATAAAACGTTTCCTTAATTATTTTTATTTTGTATAGCATAGCATATAGTAAGAGTATATTTCTGGGGGGCTTTTTAGTTACTTTTAATGAGGACAAATGCAATCGAGATGCGAGCCGATCGACACACGAGCGCAGTTGTGGAACGGATCGCGCTCGTAGGTTGAAAAGCCCCACTGTACCGTCGTGCGTGTCCTCCACCCTCCTCACCTCGGCCAGTTGAGTTGTGGTATTGAAGAGGGCAGTGTAACTGAACACTGCTTCGGGCCACAGCAGATTTACAGCAATTAATGTAATGGACATGAGAGAGAAGTGGAGTCCAGTCCATGGACTAATGAGAGGGTCTCATGTTACAGTGTAAATGCACGGGGTGGCCGTCATTACTGAGCTGGAGCAAGACGAGTGCGGCCGCAAAAACGAATCATCCGGGAGCAGAGAGCAGAGCCGGGCGCCACAGAAACCATGTTCTGCACAGGAGCCATAACTCTCGAGCCCGCAGAGTGACACCGAGGCAGAGGGAAGGACGGACCGAGGCAGGAAGAGGAAGACTGATACGGGCATTAAAGGGAGAAAAACTCTTTGCAGTATAGGAAATGGGAGAAATTAGGTTTGGAGGAAAAGATAAAGCAGGAAGAGGGGAGGAAAAGAGAGGGAAGAAGAGAGGAGGGAGTGGAGGAAAGAAGGCATGAGGAGGGCATTAGGATACGTTTCAGTTTAGGGAAGAGAAAATGAAGACAAGTGGGGATATATGGGAAAGGAAGAGAGGAAAAAGGAAGAAAGGGAATTCAACGGAGATCTACGTCAATGTCAACTGAGGGAACCTATAACCGGAACTACTGTAGGAAGAATTTTTAAGTACAAGTATTGATCCTTTGAGGGAACGCTCTTCATCAAGCCATCCAAACACCCCAGTGATTAACACTAGACACACAGAAGCAGTGAGCTCATTTGATGCTTCCTCACACACACTAACACATTTAGCCAACTACTGGGCTGAATATGGACACACAATCAGTTTTCAACTACGTTGACTTTGCAACATCTATGAAAACATCAGGACAGACAAAGGCCTCTGCACTTAGAGGAACTATTTAGGACTAGCACGCCAGGTTGGCTGGGATTCACACCAGTCTGTCTGGTCCAGTCTTCCTTACCCCCGCCTGTACTTGGTCTCCTCGCCTCGCAATATGGGATATTGACTTCCTGTCGCTCCTGACTGTTTTGTTTTCTGAGGCCTCAACTGCATGGTGTGTATAGGGAAGGTGGATGCTTGAGAACTCCGCCCACTCCCTTTACTGTTTTCCCTGGTATAGGGCGACCTAGCATTATCCACTAAAACTGCCTCGCCTTTGGCTAGTAGTCGCTTACTGTCACTGTCATCACTATCACTGTCTTCTGTTTCGCCTGAATCTACCAGAGCACCCGTCACCCGGGAGGTAACTACCACCTTCTTTTGGCTTCCTTTCTTTTTTGCTGGGGTGTTCGTAATCTCACTGCTGGGGTGCTAAATCCTTAAGGGACGTACTGAATAAACTTTCACACTATACTTATAAATGTGGCGCTTTGGCCCAGAGGCAATGTCTCTGTCATTGGTGTGGAACCCCAGGGTTCACCTCCTGGGCAAGTTCGAATCCCGGTTAGGGCGGTTAATACCTTCCAGTGGACTCACCACCCACAGGAAGGTTTGGGAGATTGGTATGGTGCAATGTGAGTTGGGTGGCGGCTGCTGCCCCCGCGACCCGGTAACAGATAAGCGGATGGAAATGGATGGATGGATAACCTCCTCAAGGTCTAAGAACCTATTACAAATGGCATGTAGCGACGTCATGGACCCTGAAACAACACCCCCGAAAACCCAACAAGTTTTCTTTTTAAACTAAATCATCCTGATCCTGGCACAGCGTTGATTCCTGTTCAATCAGCAGGACGACAGCCGCCGCCTCCTCCCTACTCTTCACTTCCTGTCCGGTCAGCCATGACGGAGCCTGAGCTGTTACCATCACAAGTGCTGACTGATGTTCCTCACTTTTTTTTTTTTTTATAATTTATCTTCTTCAAATCAGTCTCTGGTTTGATTAATCGATGTATTTGCAGACCTGATGTACGGATGTTAGATGAGGACCATCGACGATCGCGGTGCAGCTGTAGCATCAGCGTTAATTTCCACATGGACAGCATTTAGTTCCTTTTAACGCAAACACCTTCTTGTTTATCTGATTTTTCTTCCCAATACATTTTTTTTTCTCCTCTCATCCATAACATTCATAAAATAAAGTGTTTTTTTTATATATATATAAAGATTAGTTGGGATTTTATGACTACGTATATTGAAAGTTGAATTTTATTCAACACACCTATGTAGATATTTTCTTTTAAGGAGTTGAGCCCAAGGGTCTTTTTGGCCACGTTTGATTAATCTCCCTGGTTTATGGTAACAATGGGGAAATCCACAGTGTGAGTTGCGGCAGCCTGTGTGGGGTGGAGAGACTCACACTGTGGATGTCCGCATTGTTGGACGAATATGGGATTTTTTTTTTTCCTGTAATATTTTTGTTTAATATTTAGCAATATGTGGCTAGTTTGTTGTCATTTCTTATGCTTTAACTGTAACTACTTTTTATTTCAATTTTATATTTAAAAAAAAAAGTTTTAGCTATTTTATGCCTTGCTAGCTGTTGTGATCATCTTGATGTAAAACAAAAAAAAAAAAAAAACTTTTCTAGAGTTGTACTTACATAGTGAAATCTGAAAAGTAAACTATTTTTCTTTTCCTGGGATATTCGTGTGTCTCTAAGCTGATATTAAGTTTACTTTTTCATTTTGGACACTTTTGTTTTTTAAGCTTCATTTGAAGTAATGTTGTAAGTATTCATTGATTTTTTTTTTTTTTTTGACTGGTTATTTTTTCTTACAATTTAGCTATTTTTGTTTTCTTTAATACAAAAACAAAACCCAAACAAAAGCAGTACTATAACCAGGGAAGAAAAAGCAGGCTTTGACAATCCAGTGAAAGACAACAGCTTACAGGATGAGCTCCCATCCCACCACACATTATTTGTTCTCCCTCCGATCATCAGTCGACTGCTGCTGTCTGCCTAATGAGGGATAAATAAGGTTTAATTCCACCAACACACGTCCCCCATCCTTCAACACAAAGCATCGGACATTTCATTGGAACGATATGAGAGTGATTTTTCACTAAGTGGTCGGGTCTGACTCTCGGTGTTCCGCACACACACATTTCTCTGGCTTTAAGGTCTGTGAGTTTATAGCTCTATTAGGAATTCATCAAACAATGAGCGATATCAATCTCATTGTATGAATGTGCCCTGGGTAAAAAAAAAAATAAATAAGATAAAACCTTCCATTACGGGGCCTCCAAAGCATATTTGCCCAGTGAAATTGATCCAGTATTGACGATTTACACTGAGGGTGACCTTTTATAAGTGGCCACTAACTTGAAAGGCAATAATGTTGGGGAGAGTGAGTTAAGGAAGAAAAGTCACTGCAGGCGCTGGGGTGTTTATTGAATAAGATAACTTAGAACACATTTTTTTCTTTTTTCTTTTTTTTTTTTGATAATGCTGCTCTCTCAACAGGAAGGTTGCAAAGGAGAGCTAGGCTGATATAGGACAATATTGTCTGAATAAAAGTGGAGAAGCTTTTAGTCTACTACAGCACCAGGTCAATGGTCATATACTGTAAGGAAGATTTACCCATAGGGACAGTACGGAAGTGTATTGCTGCCACATGGAGAGGAAAGTTTTGTTTTCTCACTATCACGTAATTACGTGATAACTTTCATGTTATTTCGTGATAACTTTCACCTAATTACGTGATAACGTTCATATTATTTCGTGATGACTTTCACGTTATTTCGTGATAACTTTCAC
This sequence comes from Cynoglossus semilaevis, assembly GCF_000523025.1. Lineage (NCBI taxonomy): Eukaryota > Metazoa > Chordata > Actinopteri > Pleuronectiformes > Cynoglossidae > Cynoglossus > Cynoglossus semilaevis. Next base: position 586,635 of record NC_024321.1, read on the forward strand.
CTAATTACGTGATAACGTTCATGTTATTTCGTGATGGCTTTCACGTTATTTCGTGATAACTTTCACCTAATTACGTGATAACGTTCATGTTATTTCGTGATGGCTTTCACGTTATTTCGTGATAACTTTCACCTAATTACGTGATAACGTTCATGTTATTTCGTGATGGCTTTCACGTTATTTCGTGATAACTTTCAC
>NC_024321.1:587383-604685 GCF_000523025.1 Cynoglossus semilaevis
TGGAAGGACTCGAAAGGACTCGAAACAGAAACGGCAGGACTTGGGACTTAACTTGACACTTTTCAGTCTTGACTTGGATTCGACTCGGACTTTGCCTATTTTGACTTGAGACTTGATTCGGACTTGAGTGCAAAGACTTGAGACTTGCTTGTGACTTGCAAAGCAATGACTTGGTCCCACCTCTGGGAGAAGGTCAGCCTATTAACAGCATATCTGCTGCTAACACAACAATTTCGCAAATATGGGATCAATATATAGTACAAATTTATTTTATTTATCAGGCAAAGGGAAGTTCAGCACAAAGGCATGGAAACGTTAATCGAAGCTGCTCTCGGCTAATTTTGGCTAACTCCATTTTGTCATGTCAAAATAAACATGTCAGTTTATGATAATGAATTTAAGTACAATTGCATCTTTAAGCATGAGCAGAATAAGTTTCACCAACCTTCTACCCAACACCAAACACTTAATATTTTTATACCCAGCATGTGTTTGTGGAGGTTTCAACAAGGCAGTAGGTAGGTCTACAGCTGACAAGATGATTGACACAGTTGTCAAACAGACCGCAAGGTGCTGCAGACTGAATTATTTTGAGAGATGCCAATTTCAGTAGTTAAAAACACTAAATGTAATCAGTGGACGCTCGTTTATATACTGTTAAGAAACAATTAAAAAAACCAAACAACCTAGGCTTTTTTTAGCGATTGCATCCGAAAAGAAAGGGTTTACTGCAATAAAAGTACAGTAAAAAATGAGAAGTTTGTCATTATTGTTCTCTCTTCCATCTCCTGCGTCACTCCTCCAGAAGACAGTTTCTGGTGGACACAGAATCTGAGCCTATCACACATTCTGCCTCATCGATTTTCGGTCAAGGATGAAAGCCTTGGAAAGGGCTGCTCTTTCATACTGGGGGGATTATCCCAAAAGACACATCAATCAGATTTCAAAAGCCAATCTGATTTATTTACTGCCTTTTCAAGAGCATCACAATCCCAAACCAGTGTCTCATTTTCTCTCTGCCCTGGTTTTTCCTGTTTTACCTTCACAGCTCACTCTATCATACGGAGTTCACTCCCCTCTCCGAAAGTCTGTTTTGACACTGGATGGAGAGGAGCCATCATCATCATCATCATCATCATCTGATGTCCATTAAAAGTGAAGTGGCATTGATTTAATACTGGTTCTTGGTTCCAGAGTTTCTGCCTAAAGCCTTTAAGCCCTAATTCAAAGGTCCAGGCCGCAGAGTCTACTCTCTGGAAGTTTAATGAAAATTAAATTACCTATTTGCTCTCATTAAATTTTTAAAGGAAGAACAAAAGAGAAGTCAAATGGAAAGAGAGCAAAGAGCAGTGGTTTAAAGAAGATCACAGTTAAGACTGGCGGGAAGTTTACTTTCCCATCTTTATCGGGGTTCGATGGCGTCACAGTAACCAAAAGAAAAAACTGAGCTAACATTGAGCCATTTCTGGGCTAGCATCTTTGCTAAATGGAAGGTTTCTATTAGTTTCTATTATTCTAGTTTAGTTCCAGTATTAATTTACCTTAATCACCATGCTCTGAAAATATACTATCTATCAACTGGAATAAAAACAAACACACAAACCTCACAAGTCAGCCACAATTTATGTCTGAGTTTGGGAAACACTGGGAAGTCTTTCTTTTCTGGTGACCCATATTTTAAAAGTCACAAAACTTTGTGACCCAAGTCAATAGACATTATTTGTAAACTCCTGGGAAACATGATGCGAGATGACCCAAAAAAACAAACTCTTGCGCCCCACCTGAGGGTCACGACCTAGTCTTTTGAAAACCTAAACTGTCCAAACCAGATGTTTGCAAATAAAATAAACACCCAGTAAGCTGGATCAGTCAGCGGCTACCACAAGTGCATCGAAGCCAGATGAGATAACATTTGGATATTGGAGAAGCAATTACTTAATTTTACCATCAATCTACATGAGGTTTGGGAAGAGAAGTAGGAAGAGTGATCCTCCTTGATGTATGATTTCATTCCTGGCAAATCAACATGTTCATGGGTATTTGCCCTTGCCAGTGTATGAACGTTCAATTGTGTAAATGCAAAACTGGAATGTAAAACACATGGACTGGTCACCAGACTAGAAAAGCGATCATTTGGATGGCTGTCGCCGAAGCAGCACTTAAAAAAAGCCTCTTCACTAGACGTGAAAAGCCAAGCATGTCAACTTTCAAACTTCCAAACTCCCGAGGATCAACAACGTGTACCTGCTCTAAAATGTGAAGATTTGCAGTCTCCTAGGACAAACCTGGGATGACTTAATGTTATGACAGCAAAACAGCAGGGAAATTAATGAGGATCACTGTGTCGGTTCTAAGAGAGACAGAAATGATGCTATGGAAACGAAAACCCGCGTCCTTTAAGTGACATGAAGAAAGTGAGAGTCAGGTTACTGTGAGAAGAGAAAACAGTGAATCTCAGGAGAACAAACAGAAGGAACCACTACAATAACACTTGACTTTACTGCATTGGATTTTTAAAGGGATTCAGTGAAAGATTTACAGGATGTCAGTCTGAGAGTGTTCTACAGCTTTTTTTTTTTTTTTCCAGTTTCCTGTTTCACTGCTGATAAACTTTATAGCCTGACTCTTTACTGGTAATGAAACTACAGTGTTACCTCTCTATATCGCGGTTCTCCTTTCGCTCCTTTAGTACATTGCAGATTTTTTTTAATCTAATCTCACGAAATATAGCAAAAAAATATGTAGATTTACATTTTGAAATTGAAACTTTGTTTACTTAGAAGAGATTGTACGCAGCATACTATTGGCTAATCGAGCATGAGCTTCTGTTCCTCACTCTGATTGGCTCATGCATCGCAGCATCTCTCAGCGTCTTCCCTTGTCTGTCGGCCACTCTCTCGTTCACTTTGCACTCTGTGTCGCCATTTTACAACTCTTCTGTGCATATAATTGTGTGTTAATATATATATATATAAATATACATATATATATATATATATATGTATATATATATATATATGTAAATAATATAATATCTCGCGATTTGTCTCATTTCACAGTGGGTCTTGGTACGCAACTACCGCGATAGGAGAGGGATCACTGTACACTGTGAGAGTCATTCATTCATTTCTTATACGTTTGTGTCGATTTACACATGAAAATGACATCATGGATTAGGAGGTGAAGAGCAAGGAGATAAGTGTGGGTGTGGAATGAGTTAAAAAGAGCCAGTACAGACCTAGAGTTCGGTTACCATAAGCAGCACCGGGCCATCGAGAGACTGGACTGGAGGGACTCTGATCACCTGCAGTGGTATGGTCATTAAAAGAAATGTAGGAAAAAGAAAATGATTGGAAGGGAAAAGAGAAGAGAGGAAAAAGACATCAATGTTGATAGAGATGACCCACCACCAAAGTGTAGAAAAAAAAAAACCCTCAAAGCATCAAGCGATACCAGGAACTAGGAACCGTACCAATAGTCAAACTCAAGCTGTGTTGATTGCTTGGTCCCAATTAAAATGTTCTGGAGACTTTACTTTAAAAAAAAAACATATCAGGAATCACACCTTAAAAACACTTCAAATGTTTACTGGTACCATACGTTCCTGGTATTCTTGCAGTTAAAACACAGATGAGGTTTAACAGCGTCACCAGAATACATCTGAAAATGAACATGCATTGAAGAAAATCCCAAAAATGTTACATGGAAAGTGAAAAAAATGTATGCGTGAAATCCCTTTTTAAATGCGACGTAAATAAAAGTGCATGTAAATGCGTGTCATAAACAGTGAGAAAATGTACTTCAGTTTTACTAATTGACTTCATTCAAAAAGAATCCAGTCAATATCCCTTCACTTTTTTCTTTCAAAGAAAATCTGGCAGTGTTTCAGAACAATGGATCATTCAGACTCTGGTAGTAACAGAATAAAGTCTAAAAGGTGTTTTATTGTAAAAAAAATTGAATGAACCTTCAATGATGTATTACCATTCTGCCTTAACAGCTAATAACGGCCGTCCAGTCCTTGGTACAAAAAAGGGTTGTTGTTAACTATTCCACTATGTATGATATAAAAAAGAGACATTTACATCCCTGCAATAAAGTCAACACATCACATGCACAAGGACTGAAAGATCTGATGTGTCAAAACTAGAAGCTCACTTACGAAATATTGCTCAAATCTGGGCTAATCCACTCGCTCTGTAATTCCGCTTGCCTCTAAATTCCTTATCAATCCTGATTTATTTTTTTCTCCTTGTCCACAGCCAGTGCGGAGATACCAGCACCTGTGGCTCCTGCGCACAACTCTGACCTGAATATCAATGGACAAGGCGAGTACAGAATTTTTCATCACTAACGCAGCAGAATAGAACCTGTTCCAGCAGGATTAGACACTGCAGCTGGTGTGGCTCGGTGAGAAAAACTGAAAGACTGAAGAGTGGAAAAACAAAACCACTTCAACAGTCTGACTTCACTAAGACCATTGTGTGAAACTCCTTTCCCCCTGCACTACGTTAGAGCGTTCCAAAACCGTCTTCTTTACAACTTCTTAATGAGGCTAACTTCTGGCACTGTCAAGCCGTGTGAGAAAATGCTGACCACTCTCTCCAGAACACATTCTTCAGTGCACTAAAAAAATGATATAGTAATCTATTTATGGAATGTTATGGGACAAACTTTGTATGCACCGAAACTCTAGAAGGCTTGGTGATAAGATGAGGACATTTTTTTTTTTTTTACAAAATGGAGAAATGAAGAGTGAAGAATTGAGGTGCTCAGTGATTCAACAGGGCTACTCCACTTTCTCTGGCATCAGTCAACTCCAGCATCGGAATAGTGAGATGGGTTCAATCAAGAATCAGATAAAATACTAGAAGAGGTTTTCATTTCTCCATTAATCATGGCTTGTCTTAACGGTCCCACTGAAATGGACTGGAACACGATGACAACCTGCCCTTAGGGACACTCCTGATGCTAAGTTGTTTTTATATTTCAAAAGACCAATTACAATTTTAGTTCAGTTTGACTCTTTAGACCAGGGGTGTCAAACTCATTTTTACCAGGGGGCCACATCCGTTATACAGTTCCTCTTGAAGAAGTTACAAATATTTTTCATTGATTTATCGGGTCAAGAAACTCTGCTGCATGGACTTTGCAGACAAAATGACTTAGCGGGCTGCATTTGGCCCCCGGGCCTTGAGTTTGACACATGTCTCTGTCTCCGAGACCTCTCTTGAATGTTTGCAACTTACCGTTGCGTGGTGTTCGTTTTCTTCGATCTCTAAAAGCTGCTCCGGACTGTAGAGCCTCCATCAGACTGTCCATCACACCTGTTTCATCTCCCTCTGTAAAAACAAAAAAAAAAAACACAAAAACAAATTAACCATGTGTTTAATTATACACAACCTTGGATCTATTAGCTCTAGAAAGCTGAAACACAAATCAAATTGATCCAATTTTACAAATGAGGACTCGTGCCAATGATGTTGTCAGACTGTACAATTGAACAAAAACATCTGCATGTAAGTCAAGAAATAGCACATTATGAATCCGATACAGGCGTACCCAGTTTACGACGTCCTCGACCTACGTGGTTTCATGGTTACGTCACCCATAAATTCATTAAGAAAGTCTCGTACCATCATTCCGATGAACGGCCTTACAACACAGGAACTAGTTGGTACTAAGTGGAATGACTGACTATAGCGTCACGTGATGCTATACGCCGACGACAACGTTGTTTACATTAGTTGGTTGTACACCACACAGATTGTGTTAGATTTGTTTGTGTTGTTTCTTCGGGAACTTTTTGCCCTTCATTATGGCTCCCAGGCGTAAATCAGACTCTTGTGATGTTTCTTTGTCCTAGATTAGGCTGTTACCACTGTGTTAGCGTAGGTGAGTGACATAGGTACTTATGTACAGTATGTGCGTTTCGACTTCAAAATTAGAGTTACGTTGTGCCGTAGTCGAGGACCCCCTGTCTAGCTAAAACAAGATAAAGGTTAACCTTAATTAGTTACAAATAAAACAGTAACAAAACTGGCAAAAAAAAAAAAAAAATAGCTTAAACTTAGCCCAAGGAAATTACACAGAAAAAAGTTTGTTTTCTTCAATGTAACATCATTATCCTCTCGGATGAAAGCAGTTCAAGTTCTACAGAGAAACACTATTAGACAAATCTATAATCGTAGCAGTAAAAAAGCCTTTCAGAAATGGGCGCATAGACCTTTTCGTCTCATCTCTTGGTAAACAGCTCAGGAGGAGGACAGGAACGAGAAGGCGGAGAATATACTGGGAGTTCAGCTCCAAACATCCTGAGGATGAAAGTCTCCACTGATGGTCATCGACATATATTCTCTCTGTGGCTAACACAGGGGAGCTAAGTGCTCTTTACAAAGATTTAGTGTGGAGCTGCTCAATACTGTGCAGCTTTATCATTGTTCAGTCAATGACACCGGTTTTTAGGGCTCGCAGGGATAACATTGCCCCCCCGGACTACCATTCCAGTTGTCCACGAGAGTGAAGAGAAACCGGTGGGTGACGGACATGGGGCCCCAAAAAGTGAGACCGGTTGAGGTCAGTGTGCAGCTTTAGCAGCTTCACATTCACTGGTAACTGGTTTTAAAAATAAGCCCTGAGCTCCTCTATGTGGGTCATCTATCTTTACAGCCCAGTACTAATGAGTCAGAGGGGGCAGACTTTTTATCACTGTAATCCAGAAGAGACATTATTTTAAAGCAAGATCATTAGGGTGACTTATTGTGGAGCCGCTGACTCGAACATCAATTCTTTAGCATATGAGAGGGAACCAGCTTCTCCCAAATGTTTTTATTTTTTATTTTTTTATTCTCTACTTAGAGCTGCAACAGGACAGGGACTTTTCAGAAACTATGAAGTACAACGCAGGGGTAATTTTGTGTGGATGTCACGGGAAGATTGGACCAAGTACCACAGGGTAAAAAAAGACACATACAGTCAAACAGTACTAGCTCAGGTTAGACAAATTTTTTAAACAGCAAATAAAGCCAGGGGGTGAGGGTTGAGACACAATACCTGGAAACTTTTTGTGAAAACAAAATCAGGATGATACAGGCTAAGAGTAACCATAAATCAAGCCTTGTGTACCCTAACTGGTCTCCATTTCTTGCTGAGAGGCACTTTGAACCAAAGGATCTGTTAGGAGGTTTGTGTCTTTGGGAAAAATTCCCAATGCAATCAGCCTTAATTAAAGCGGCTTTATCTGGAAAACAAAGCAGAAAGCACCGGTGCTTATCTATGAAGTGCAGCTCTACACCTCACGCGGCATCAGCGGCAGCAGCGACAGGATCATTGGTTCAGATGCCTTAGTTTAGCAAGGCCACAAACAGAGGAAGGGTTGAGTTAGCGCAGGGACGGGTTTGTTAGCATAAATGAGGACGAAATACAAAGTAGAGCAAGTAAGAGCAGCTTGGATATGATGAAGTGTTTAAGCAACAAAGTTCAGACAAGACGGTCGAGATTTGGAAATGAAAGACAAAATCAGTTCCGCTAGCACAAAGTTAGCCACAACTATTATAATATTACGGAAAGAGTTACGAAAAGGTTAAGTATTTGTCAAAAAATTTAGCCAACCAAATGTGTTCATAAAAACGCATTAAAAGTTCTCTAAAAGAGAAAAAGAACAGCGCACAATTAAACGTAACTTTTAGAATTAGCTAACACAAGCTAGCACAAAGTTACAACGTATGAGGTAGTAGATATGATATGATCCGTGTTTGTCACTCAGATCTTTATCTGCTCCTCTTTCTCCTCAGTATGTAGGTTATGGAGGACAGCATGTGTGTGTGTCTGTGTGTGTGTCCATGTGTGTGACAGAAGGTGGAACTGTTAAGTGGCAGCTAAACATTTATCTAACAGCAGCTTGGTGGTGGAACCAGTGGCAGCTCCTTCTTCACTCGGTTCTTCGAGGAGAGCGAGGCATCACAAGGGGCACCTGACACTTTGATCAATTTGTCCTACTTGTTCCTCAACTCCAGAACCATTCATCATGTGGAACACGAAGGGGGCTCTGAGCCCCGTCTGCTCCGGGGGTTCGCGGAGAAGAACCGACGAAAAAGAATGGTGAAAACAAGTCCCCCAGTCACTTCTCACGGAGCGCAATTAGCTGAGTCCTACTGGACCGGGACTGAGACTGGAGGAGACCGATCGGACCTGGACCACAAAGCAGGATACAAACTACTGCAAAATGGGTACAGGTACAGTACATTACTACGCTTGGATTTATTCATTACAATTAGGGGCCGACCTTTATCTACACTTTGCTACATTTTGGCTTAGATACTGTCAGTACTCCGTAGGCTCTTTGACCTAAAAGTACTGTATGTAGTGTGTCTTTAGAGCAGTGGTTCTCAGTTATTTTCTGTCCTCTTTGGGTACAGAAATGTTTCTGTCCACCCTCTGAATTTAAATATTATTGAGGATCTGATATTTATTATCTGTACAAACCACTGTATGATTTGCTGCCACCTAGTGATTGGAGGCTTGTTATCACTTAAGCATTACAGCAGTGGTACACTTATGTCCAGCCATGCCATATTCTATTGGAAGTCCCTCATGCCACCCCAGGGGGTCCCACCCCACTAGTTAAGACGTACTGCTTTTTTACAGACTAAAAGTGTCCTTTGAAAAAAAAAAAAAAAAAAAAAAAAAAATTTTTGCACTCAGCTTTCTTCAACATAGCTAAAGTTTCTCAGTGGAAGTAATATCTAACAAACTTTGCTTAAAATGGTGTTATTATATTTATTAAGGCTATCAAGCAAGTCTAGACAGCTCTACGGCCTGAATGTAAGTTTTAGACAATGATGGATTCAAGCTATTTGTGTGGTTTTTTTAATATATTTATTTATATTTTTCACCTTAATATTGCCTTTTTGGAATTTTTCAGCAGACTTTCAAAACATTAGAGTTTTCTCTTTTACACCAAGCTTTGTTTGTACTTCAATGCGATACTCTTTCAACCCCATTCTTTTCATTTAAACACCTTGTAGTTTTTTTTTTAATAAAATATTTTTTTAAATATTTTTTTACATGGAGAGGACAGGATGGTGCACAAAGACAGCCACAGAGTTGACGTGAGAACCAACTAAAAAGTCTCTGTTTCTCAGAGTTTGTGTGTATTAAGTCTGGAGGCTGAGTGTGAGGCGTCACACACTGACTTCTCCATCGATCCGCTGCTGTTTTCTTCTTGTTTTGGTTGTTTTTTTTTTTTTGTTTTTTTTTTTTCTCTCTTCTCTCTCCGGTACACGACATACAGGAGATGACAGATAGCAAATTGAATTTATGAGCAGCCTGTTGTTGCTGCTGCTTATAGAAATGGCAGGTCTTTGGTCTCAGAGAGAAAACAACAAAAACAAAAGAGATGAGATGAGAAAAAAAAAAAAAAAAAAAAACCACAGCGTACTTCACTCAAACACAGGCAGCCTTCTCTGCTCGGTCGTAAAGTAAAACATACTATGACACAATTTTGGGCTAATCATGTTTTTTTTTTTTTTTTTTTTTTTTAGCCTTATTTTCCACTGCACTGGTAAAGCTTTTGAGATGTTTATGCCGATTTTGACTGCTGTAAAAATAACGTGGTCTAAATAAACATTTTTAACAATGTTTATATCCCAGTGTAAATATTTCTTGTTCCGTTTCTGTCTCAGTGATGAACAGGGTTTTTAACAAAAGACCTGTGACTCTGTCTTCTTTTTTTTTTTTTTAAGAGCATGATTAATTAATTATTTTCAAATGAAAAATGATTGTTATGAATGTTAATCAAGATGTATTATATGAAAGAAAATCAGTAATTATTTCTCTTTTACAAAAGAAAAATCTTGCCTTTATGTTAGCAATTGATCAATAAGGAATATTTAGGAAATCATTTCGATTCTCCCTTGTGATACCCTGTATGTCATCATTGGAAAACATAAAACAAAAAAAAAAAAACTGAAAATTTGGTGTTTAATCAATAAAATCAGACATGTTAATTATTATAATTATTACAGTAAACAACCTTTTTCCCTTTATACTTCGTCATTTCTTACTCCATTTTCGCTCAATATTTCCCTTAAAAAAAAAAACCATTTTCGCTCAATATTTCCCTTAAAAGAAACCCCCAAATTATTCTGTAAGAGGAGTCAGAGGCACAGCGACAGTAATCACTTCTGTTGGTAAACACCCGGCAGCACTGACGAAGGCACGGACAGAGGCAGGTTTATCTGAGGCTGCGTTCACATGCTCACACTCCCTGTGCATGTTTCAGAAATAATTAAATGTCAGAGGTTCTCGAAGCGTCAAGTATGCAGGAAGGTGTTTTACACCCATATGTGTGGCTTTGCTTCACTGCTCGCTCTTAATAATCCACTCCAGCAAATGCTTTACTGCACTCACACCAACTCTGCTCACTGTCTCCCCTCATATTTACTTACTTCAGTCTAAATTCAGTGAATTTGGAAAAATAATTGGAATAATGAATTATTTGCAATCGTTATTTTAGTTTCTTTCAGAAAGAAACACAGAGTTAATTATCTCGCCCACACGTATGAAAGGTAACATTCTAAATGCTAAACGTAGCCAAGATGCTGGCAAAAAAAAAAAAAAAAAATGCTTGAAGTAAAGTAATGCTAGCAAATAGACAGCTAAACTCCAGCTCTAAAATCAAGAAAAAAGACTTGAAAAAAGAAAACAAAAGGACAGAACGTGTTCTTCCTTTGTGTCACTGCTGCTGCTGCTGCTGCAGATTGTTCTGTGAGTACATTTGAGCCCATCTGTTTCCCCGCACAAAGTCACCTGTGCAATTAACCTGCACCATTAGCTGTGAGCATGGGGCCTCTGCGGCGGGAAGGGGGGTCACGGGGACAGGCTGCGTTAGGTTCAGGTGAAAGGAAAGGATTAAAGAAAAAAGAACTTTTGTTTTGGTTTGGTTTGATATTTCCTACACTCACATGAGTATTGTTTCCTTCCTTCTTCCATAATATGGCTATGGATTAGCATGGATGTCAGGAAGTGCTAAATGTTTGTAAAAAAAAAAAAAGATTTGTCCTAACCCGCTAGGACAAAATGAAATAGTCAACTCCCAAGGAAAAACGAGATCAAGCTAAAAGTTAGCACAAAACTAACTCTGAAGTTAGTCAAAAAATGAAAGAAAAAAAAAGGAAAAACCTTTACATAGATATCTTGAGAAACCTTTGGTCTGCCCCTCATCATTATGTATGGACTACTACTACTAGGCCTAGCGTAGCCTTGTAGCACAAAAGTGTTAAATATTAGCCAGAAATGTGTTTATATGGACTACTACTACTAGGCCTAGTGTAGCCTTGTAGCACAAAAGTGTTAAATATTAGCCAGAAATGTGTTTATATGGGCTACTACTTCTAGGCCTAGCGTAGCCTTGTAGGACAAAAGTGTTAAATATTAGCCAGAAATGTGTTTATATGGACTACTACTACTAGGCCTAGCGTAGCCTTGTAGCACAAAAAAGTTAAATATTAGTCAGAAATGTGTTATCTTTTGCAAAACTGTATGAGCAAGACCCAACAGAATGACAGCAAAACTGAAACACAAATAGCCCCAAAACTAAATTTACCAAATTAAAAACAAACACTTTACCCAAAATATTAGCCAAGAATTGATAATAATGTTTACTGTGTAACGTGCGCCAGAATTAGTAGAATGTTAATGAGGAAAAGGAAAGAAATATGAGGGGAAAAAAAACAGCTCAAAGCAGTTCGGAATTTGTTGTAATTTTCCAATCCTTCCTTTATTTATTGTCTTCGTCCTCCTACACAGGAGTTAAACCTGATCTACCTGTGTTACTCTGCGCGCCCCGTCCTGTTCCTGCTCTGCTGTCTGGCTTTTATCACAGTCACCTTTTAGCCCCGAACTCCCTCCCTCCCCGCAGCAGCAGCAGCCTATGAGACCCCTGCAGACACAGAGCATTACCGCCACACAGAAGGTGGAGAACAACAGAAACCCAGAGGATAGCAGCGGTTCAACTGTTCCTCGTCTACATTTTTTTTTTTTTTTTTACCACTCCCTACAAAATCCACATCTCCCTAAATGACTGAGGGCTGAACATTGGCACAGATGGTTTACGGACACTAAACACTCTGTGTCTGGGTCAGATACCAAAAGAGCCCAGGGCGAAATGACCTTCAAATGTCTGGATTTGACTTTCAAATTCTCATCATGCGGCCTGTTATTGCCTTCTTACATTTCGTTCATTATCTTTAGCGAAAACCTGGGTGAAAAATGTGCAACCACTCCATAGCCACGGCCTCTCCTGTGAAGGTCATTTTATATGCATAAGTGTTGCCGGGGTTATAAATTAGAGGGTAGCGTACTGAGAGGCGGGATTATTTTAACTAAACATTTGTCTGAAAAATAGCCTAGCTCGGTCTAAATGTTAGGTTAGCCATAACAAATTGCCCAAAGGGAAGTAACAATCACCCAAGAGACAATTCAAACGTACTGCGAAATAGCAGATATTTTGACAAAAGGTCATTATAGCGCTAGCTCGATTGTTTTAAAACCCAGGTAAAACTGGGTTTTAACACTATGAACCAAAATAGCTTAAATGGAATCTGTAGAAAAAAAAAAATGGACAGACCAAATATAAAATGGCTAGCTATCTGTCCTCTAGCGAGTAAAGAAAGCAGATAGTTAGCTTACATTAAACATCAGAAACAGGTTGGTAATAAAATTTGGTAATAAATAAATGCTAACTGGAAATTGCCATAAGTAACTAACTTTGTTTGTTCGTGTTCAGGAGAAAGAAAGTAGGGAAAAATACAATGACACGGTTTGATTAGCCAAATACAGTGGAACCCTGGTTGTCGAACGCCTCCCTTTTCGAACAATTCACGGTCCACGAACAAACTTTTTAACTCAAATTTCCCGAGTTGTCATACCATAACTTCGGTGTTAACTCGAACAAAAGACAATACCACGCAAGCAACAAGTGATCGCCGAGTGACTGAGCGTGTGGCGTCAGTCTTGCCTCAGCCAGCACTCGGGATAAACGTGCTAAGAACTGTTTCGCTGGTATTCGTCGCACTAAGCTATTGCTTCTATTTTTTTCTTTATTCTATAAATCACTATGGGACCTAAAAAGGCTAGTGAGAGTGGAAAGGCTAGAACAACAATAAAAGTGAAGAAAGATTTTATGAAAGCACGAGAATGGCGCCAGTGTTTCAGATCTGGCTTTACGGTATGGGTTAGGAAAGTCGTCGATTTGTACCATCATTAAGAACAAGGAAGCAATAAAAGAAGCTAAGGTTGCCAAAGGAGTGACTGTGATCACCAAGCAAAGATCTCAGACATTAGAAGAAGTGAGAAAGTTGATACTACTGATGGATGATTGGATCAACGAGAAGCAGTCGGTTGGAGACAATGCGTCTCACCAGACGCAATTGCGCAATCACGTCTCCTCAACACCGGTAAGGATGAATAAAATTGCCTTTCCTATTTATAGCTTTATTCTTTATTCAGCTGTGTTTATCTTTTTTGGTTAGATCTAATGATTTTCATTGGTTTCGTGTTTCGTGAGAGGAAACGCAATCATCCGGCGTCCAGGAATGGATTCATCCATTTTACATTGATTCCTATGGGGGGAAATTATTTTTGCCCCCAGTTTTCGTTAGTTTCCAAACTTTTCGGTTCACGAACAGTCTTGAGGAACGAGTTTTGTTTGAAAACTGAGGTTCCACTGCAACATCCAACAAAAAGTAATCAAAGAAAAAAGTTCTCTTAACATACCTTCAAGTTAGCGACAAAATTAGCCCAAAAAGTTGAAAGTTGGCCATTGACAAACTAAAAGGTTGAGAACACATCTTAGGGGGTGGAAAAAAAAAAATCACACATTGTGTCTCTTTGTGTGTGCTTTTAAATTTGTGTGTTTATTGGTCCCCTCTAGGAAAAAAAAAAAAAAAACAACTCTCAAGATTTAAAAGAAGGAAGAGAAGGTCATAAAAAAGACAGATTATCTTCCAGATTAATGGGGAGAGTTCTACAGTAACAACTTGATGAGCAAAGCCACTCATGTGCTTCCTATAACACGATTAGGGAACGCTCCTACAACCCTCCATTCCAATGGGAATCACCATCTATCCACTACTCTCCCACAGCTGAGGACCCTGCATGGCGCCAGGGTCAATGCCAGACTGAAACAAGGAGGAATGTCGAGCCAGGGTGGAATGTTTCTGAAGATATGAAAACAGAAGCCTTTTTCAGACTTAACCATCCTCTCATAATAAAAATATTTTCTGCAAAAAAAAAAAAAAAAAAAAAAATCTATATCGACTATACCAAAAATGTTATAAACAGTAATAATTCAACATAAAGCTTAGTCAGAAAATAGCTACAATCAAGAAACAACTAAAGCAATGAAGTCTGATTTAGCCAACGAGCTAAAGACTAGCCCCAAAAAGGCTAAAGGGCGCCCTAAAAATATGTGACAGAGAAACTAATCTGATATCGAACGCTGATCAACGGAGATGTCCTGACTGTTTTTTATATTGTAAAGGACACGTGTTTGGAAGTTTGGTTGTGGATGAGTCAAAGATGAAAGTGGATTTTTTTTTTTTTTTGCTGAACTGATTTACATTCAGTGGTGGTGGAGGGGAGAAAAAAAAAAAGCCTGCCATGCCCCGAATATGTGGATACATGAATAAATAAACACACAAAAACAAAAATAAACCCTCCATCTGGATGATGCTGCAAAGAGTCAGGAGAGAGGGTGAGGACAGAGATGCGGGTGTGCGTGTGTCTGTGAGTTTAAAAATAACAAAATATTTACCCATAATATCTTAACTATGTGACAGTATATTGTACTTTATATTATAATAATAAAATAATATGGAGGAAAATGCCAAAAGATTGCTAAATATTAATAATAACTTTCTGTCCAACACTAAGGAAACGTACAATGTGGTTCCTCTGGCAATCGAACCCAGGACCCTCTGCTCTCTGTTTGCAAACAAGGTCCTGGGTTCTTAGATTCAATTGAAAAATGGAAGATATTATGTTAAAAAATGAGGATAATTGCCCCAAGCAAGCTAAGAGTTAGCATAACCATCACTTAGAATTATCCAAAGAGTTAGAAAAAGAAAACCTCAAATATCTTGGTATCAAACGTGCGATAATAGTCAAAACATTAGGTAAAGGAACTACCGGAGGCAGTGGTGGCTCAGCGGTTAAGGAAGCGGACTTGGGTCCGAAAGGTTTCGGGCTCAGAGTTAGCATAAAAGCCAGCTCTAATTGTAGTGCAGTATAGTGCAATATATATATATATATATAAAGCCTATATTGCACTCTAATTGTGCAATATATATATATATATATGTATATATATATATAAAGCCTATGTTGCACTCTAATTGTAGTGCAGTATAGTGCAATATATATATATATATATAAAGCCTATATTGCACTCTAATTGTGCAATATATATATATATATATGTATATATATATATAAAGCCTATGTTGCACTCTAATTGTAGTGCAGTATAGTGCAATATATATATATATATATAAAGCCTATATTGCACTCTAATTGTGCAATATATATATATATATATGTATATATATATATAAAGCCTATGTTGCACTCTAATTGTAGTGCAGTATAGTGCAATATATATATATATATATAAAGCCTATATTGCACTCTAATTGTGCAATATATATATATATATATGTATATATATATATAAAGCCTATGTTGCACTCTAATTGTAGTGCAGTATAGTGCAATATATATATATATATATAAAGCCTATATTGCACTCTAATTGTGCAATATATATATATATATATGTATATATATATATAAAGCCTATGTTGCACTCTAATTGTAGTGCAGTATAGTGCAATATATATATATATATATAAAGCCTATATTGCACTCTAATTGTGCAATATATATATATATATATGTATATATATATATAAAGCCTATGTTGCACTCTAATTGTAGTGCAGTATAGTGCAATATATATATATATATATAAAGCCTATATTGCACTCTAATTGTGCAATATATATATATATATATGTATATATATATATAAAGCCTATGTTGCACTCTAATTGTAGTGCAGTATAGTGCAATATATATATATATATATAAAGCCTATATTGCACTCTAATTGTGCAATATATATATATATATATGTATATATATATATAAAGCCTATGTTGCACTCTAATTGTAGTGCAGTATAGTGCAATATATATATATATATATAAAGCCTATATTGCACTCTAATTGTGCAATATATATATATATATATGTATATATATATATAAAGCCTATGTTGCACTCTAATTGTAGTGCAGTATAGTGCAATATATATATATATATATAAAGCCTATATTGCACTCTAATTGTGCAATATATATATATATATATGTATATATATATATAAAGCCTATGTTGCACTCTAATTGTAGTGCAGTATAGTGCAATATATATATATATATATAAAGCCTATATTGCACTCTAATCGTGCATTTATTGTTAACTTCTTTGGCATACTGATGGCTACTAACCATCAGCTGTACTTATGGACAATTCTTGGCCTACTCATATCCGCCTCTGGATTAACATTTAGTCATTGTTGCAATATTTTTGCTAGCTTTCAGCTGTTGCGCCAAATATATACTTCCCCTCAAACAAACAAACAAACATGTCCTACATAGAAAAACAACGTCGGCGTGTGAGCTACCAAAAATGACCTTCTACTGCTATTGAAATTCTAACAGCCAACTTTTGGGTGAGGTCTTTGAGACAGTTTCAGCTTGAATCCTCACTAACTTCCCTGTCAACCCGCCTGCCAATGAGGTTCGATTCTCTAACGAACAGTAAAGCATATGAAGATACAGGCTGATGATGGTCTGCCTGCTGGGCATTGCTGCCTGACCCACGTCCGCCCGGTGCCTTGGTGCAAGCTTGCTCTTCTGAACACCAGTGTCACTAGTGGTGCACCTTACATCAAGGGTGATTTTTTTTGGTATGATCAAGGCATGGGGATTAGGGCCGGGGCAGAGGAATCGTTGGGGTCATCCTTATACTTCATCTTCAGGTAGAGGGTTCTGGGGTAAGGGATGGGGTATATTACTGGATTATGTCTTTTTAGGATTAGCTGATTGTTTCTGATCATTTGTACTATCTTACTCTAAGACACATCTTCAGTAGAGGACCTTGGGGTCATCGAGTGTTTCGGTCATTATCACTAGACACTCTCCCCCCTAGGAAGGCCCCGCTGGGGTTGATCATGCCC